>NW_027442457.1:0-115321 GCF_048569485.1 Anomaloglossus baeobatrachus | reverse complement strand
ATAAGTGGCTATTGGACTTTGCTATAGTCCCACTAGTGCCAAGACATTTGCAGAACGCATCTGCCTGCGTTGCACACTCCAACTAATTATAACTAAGCCATTATACTAGCACACACTCAGTGTACCTAGTGGCATCCTATACGTGGCTATTGGACTGTTGTTTAGTCCCACTAGTGCAAAGACATTTGCAGAGCGCGTCTGCCTGCATTGCACACTCCAACTCATTATAACTAAGCCATTTTACTAGCAAACACTCAGTGTACCTAGTGGCATCCTAAACGTGGCTATTGGACTTTGCTATAGTCACACTAGTGCAAAGACATTTGCAGCACCTCTACCTGCATTGCACACTCCAACTCATTATAACTAAGCCATTATACTAGCAAACACTCAGTGTACCTAGTGGCATCCTATACGTGGCTATTGGACTTTGCTATAGTCACACTAGTGCAAAGACATTTGCAGAGCGCGTCTGCCTGCATTGCACACTCCAACTCATTATAACTAAGCCATTTTACTAGCAAACACTCAGTGTACCTAGTGGCATCCTAAACGTGGCTATTGGACTTTGCTATAGTCCCACTAGTGCCAAGACATTTGCAGAACGCATCTGCCTGCGTTGCACACTCCAACTAATTATAACTAAGCCATTATACTAGCACACACTCAGTGTACCTAGTGGCATCCTATACGTGGCTATTGGACTTTGCTATAGTCCCACTAGTGCCAAGACATTTGCAGCACGTCTGCCTGCGTTGCACACTCCAACTAATTATAACTAAGCCATTATACTAGCACACACTCAGTGTACCTAGTGGCATCCTATACGTGGCTATTGGACTTTGCTATAGTCCCACTAGTGCCAAGACATTTGCAGCACGTCTGCCTGCGTTGCACACTCCAACTAATTATAACTAAGCCATTATACTAGCACACACTCAGTGTACCTAGTGGCATCCTATACGTGGCTATTGGACTTTGCTATAGTCCCACTAGTGCCAAGACATTTGCAGCACGTCTGCCTGCGTTGCACACTCCAACTAATTATAACTAAGCCATTATACTAGCACACACTCAGTGTACCTAGTGGCATCCTATACGTGGCTATTGGACTTTGCTATAGTCCCACTAGTGCCAAGACATTTGCAGCACGTCTGCCTGCGTTGCACACTCCAACTAATTATAACTAAGCCATTATACTAGCACACACTCAGTGTACCTAGTGGCATCCTATACGTGGCTATTGGACTTTGCTATAGTCCCACTAGTGCCAAGACATTTGCAGCACGTCTGCCTGCGTTGCACACTCCAACTAATTATAACTAAGCCATTATACTAGCAAACACTCAGTGTACCTAGTGGCATCCTATACGTGGCTATTGGACTTTGCTTTAGTCCCACTAGTGCCAAGACATTTGCAGAACGCATCTGCCTGCGTTGCACACTCCAACTAATTATAACTAAGCCATTATACTAGCACACACTCAGTGTACCTAGTGGCATCCTATACGTGGCTATTGGACTTTGCTTTAGTCCCACTAGTGCCAAGACATTTGCAGAACGCATCTGCCTGCGTTGCACACTCCAACTAATTATAACTAAGCCATTATACTAGCACACACTCAGTGTACCTAGTGGCATCCTATACGTGGCTATTGGACTTTGCTATAGTCCCACTAGTGCCAAGACATTTGCAGAGCGCATCTGCCTGCGTTGCACACTCCAACTAATTATAACTAAGCCATTATACTAGCACACACTCAGTGTACCTAGTGGCATCCTATACGTGGCTATTGGACTTTGCTATAGTCCCACTAGTGCCAAGACATTTGCAGCACGTCTGCCTGCGTTGCACACTCCAACTAATTATAACTAAGCCATTATACTAGCACACACTCAGTGTACCTAGTGGCATCCTATACGTGGCTATTGGACTTTGCTATAGTCCCACTAGTGCCAAGACATTTGCAGCACGTCTGCCTGCGTTGCACACTCCAACTAATTATAACTAAGCCATTATACTAGCACACACTCAGTGTACCTAGTGGCATCCTATACGTGGCTATTGGACTTTGCTATAGTCCCACTAGTGCCAAGACATTTGCAGCACGTCTGCCTGCGTTGCACACTCCAACTAATTATAACTAAGCCATTATACTAGCACACACTCAGTGTACCTAGTGGCATCCTATACGTGGCTATTGGACTTTGCTATAGTCCCACTAGTGCCAAGACATTTGCAGCACGTCTGCCTGCGTTGCACACTCCAACTAATTATAACTAAGCCATTATACTAGCAAACACTCAGTGTACCTAGTGGCATCCTATACGTGGCTATTGGACTTTGCTTTAGTCCCACTAGTGCCAAGACATTTGCAGAACGCATCTGCCTGCGTTGCACACTCCAACTAATTATAACTAAGCCATTATACTAGCACACACTCAGTGTACCTAGTGGCATCCTATACGTGGCTATTGGACTTTGCTTTAGTCCCACTAGTGCCAAGACATTTTCAGAACGCATCTGCCTGCGTTGCACACTCAAACTAATTATAACTAAGCCATTATACTAGCACACACTCAGTGTACCTAGTGGCATCCTATACGTGGCTATTGGACTTTGCTATAGTCCCACTAGTGCCAAGACATTTGCAGAGCGCATCTGCCTGCGTTGCACACTCCAACTAATTATAACTAAGCCATTATACTAGCACACACTCAGTGTACCTAGTGGCATCCTATACGTGGCTATTGGACTTTGCTATAGTCCCACTAGTGCCAAGACATTTGCAGAACGCATCTGCCTGCGTTGCACACTCCAACTAATTATAACTAAGCCATTATACTAGCACACACTCAGTGTACCTAGTGGCATCCTATACGTGGCTATTGGACTTTGCTATAGTCCCACTAGTGCCAAGACATTTGCAGCACGTCTGCCTGCGTTGCACACTCCAACTAATTATAACTAAGTTGCATTGTCAGGGATATTTATTCTTTATTATTCTGCTGTTAATAAAGCTAGACCACCACTGCAATCTTCACCACCTCTCAATTTTTACTACCACATTTTCAGTCCACAATCTTGTCGCAATCAACATGAGTGGCAAAATGACAGATGCTGGTGGAAAGGGGAAGAGGCGTGGTGGAAAAGGCAAAAAAGGTTTTGTCAGTGGGGAAGGTGGCAAAGCTCCATTATCATCTGCTGAAGATAGACCATCTACTAGCAAAAGTAAGATGTCTACTACTTATTGTGGACAATCCGATGTGCTCCCTTTTTTACGGACACGAACAAGAGGAACAAAGGTAGATGATGGGCAAAAAAGGAAAATGCTTGAATGGATCTCAAGTGGTCCAACAAGTGCCCTCTCAGCCACTTCAAGTACCGCATCCAAAAAACACCAGTCCTCTGAGTTGTCATCCCAATCACACTTGATTTCTCCCAGCTCTGAAGTCTCCATCAGCCCTGCACAGTATGGTGGAACTGAGATGGCTGAGTCTGCAGAGCTGTTCAGTCACACTATAGCCTGGGAATCAGAGGTCTGCTCCCAAGCTACAGTGAGTACAGAACAGGAAATGGTCTGCAGTGATGCCCAGAACCTTTGTGACTCAGATTCAGGCCGTGAGGACCAAGTTTCTGAGCATAATGTTGACCCTTTGTCACAAACTGTAACACCTGTGGTTATAGACAATGAGGAACATACTGATGAAGATGAGACGCAGATACCCGATTGGGATGACAACTTAAATATTCGGTCAGGGCAAGAAGAGGCTCGGTCTGAGGGGGAGGGGAGTGCAAACACAACAATTGATGATGACGTTCTAGATCCCACCTACTGTCAACCCCCAGTCAGGCACTCGAGGAGGTGGAGGAGGATGCAACCGACGACGAAGTTACCTTGCGCCTTCCTGGACAGAGTCAGAGCACTGGTAGCACGTCTACAACTGCATCCTCAGCCACCACTCTGCCTATGAGCATTATTCGGGGTGGATCAACAGGTCGCATGGCCTCTAAGCCTTGCCTAGCCTGGTCCTTTTTTCACATCGAAAAAGATCGCCCAACTCATGTGATATGTAACATTTGTCATGATTCTGTTAGTAGAGGTCAAAACCTCAGCAGTTTGACAACTTCTTCCATGAATCGTAACATGACTAAATATCATAAGTCCCGGTGGGAAGCTCACCGTGCTGCAATGCGGCCTAGCGGAGCGAACCATCCACCGCCCGCCCCTTCCAGTGCATCCGCGCGCTCTTCATCTTCTAGGACTGTGGGGACAGCTGTCACACCTGTTTTTCCACGCAAAACTTCCACCACTGTAACCGCAACAGGCAGTTTGCTTGTAAGGTCGTCAGTTGGTTTGGAAGGGGAAACAAGTGAGTGTGTACAGCTCTCTCAGACATCGATAGCACCAACGTTGGATGAAGGCAACATCATGTCTCCGCCTGCACTTTCCTCACAAACCTGCATTTTTCCAGGGACACCCTACTCAACACCGTCTACACACAGCAGCCAGATCTCTGTCCCTCAGATGTGGTCAAATAAAAGGCCACTTCCTCCGACCCATGACAAAGCTAAGAGGTTGACTCTATCCCTCTGTAAGCTGTTGGCTACCGAAATGCTGCCTTTCCGCCTAGTGGACACACAGGATTTTAGAGACCTTATGTCTGTCGCTGTGCCCCAGTACCAGATGCCTAGTCGCCACTACTTCTCTAAGAAAGGTGTGCCCGCGCTACACCAGCATGTCGCACACAACATCACCGCTTCCTTGAGAAACTCTGTGTGTCAACGGGTGCATTTCACCACCGATACTTGGACCAGTAAGCATGGACAGGGACGTTACATGTCGCTGACTGGGCACTGGGTAACTATGGTGATAGATGGTGAAGGGTCTGCTGCACAAGTCTTGCCGTCCCCACGACTTGTGTGTCAATCCTCTGTCTGTCCAAGTTCCGCCACTGCTTCTGCATCCTCCACCTCATCTGGGTCCTCCACCTCCGCCCCAAGCCTGCCTGGTCAGGCCACCAGCGTTCTCACTGCGCAGAAGGAATCACGCACCCCTCATTACTATGCTGGCAGCAGAGCGCAACGGCATCAGGCGGTCTTTAGCTTGACATGTCTTGGTAATAAGAGTCACACAGCTGAGGAGTTGTGGTCAGCTCTGCGGTCCGAGTTTAATAAATGGTTGTCTCCACTCAACCTGCAGCCTGGTAAGGCCGTGTGCGACAATGCTGCAAACCTGGGTGCGGCCCTTCGCCTGGGCAAGGTGACACACGTACCTTGTATGGCTCACGTGTTGAACCTTGTCGTGCAGCAATTTTTAACACACTATCCCGGCCTAGATGGCCTTCTGAACAGGGCACGAAAACTGTCTGCTCACTTCCGCCGTTCAAGCGCCGCAGTTGAGCGACTTGCATCGCTCCAGAAGTCTTTCGGCCTGCCGGTTCATCGCCTGAAATGCGATGTGGCGACACGCTGGAATTCAACTCTCCACATGTTACAGCGACTGTGGCAGCACCGCAGAGCCCTGGTGCAATACGTCATGACGTATAGCCTGGGCCAACGAGATGCAGAGGTGGGGCAGATCACCCTGATGGAGTGGTCTCAGATCAAGGACCTATGCACCCTTCTGCACAGTTTCGACATGGCGACGAATATGTTTAGCTCTGACAATGCCATTATCAGCATGACGATTCCAGTCATTTACATGCTGGAGCACATTCAGTGGCAGCAGTTGTGCCCCAGTTGTACACTTCACAGCTAGATTTGCATCAAGCACATTCCAAAATACGCCATTCTTATCCGTCCCCAGGATGACACCGGGGTAGGTAGCAAAGTCTTTCCTGATCCCAGCTCTGTTCATCTTGGCTTCTTTTAAAAACACAGCAAGCAAGGGTTACTCCAAGCGGAGTCTCCCTTTTTTTCCAAAAATTGGGCCCCACACACCCACCCATTCAGTGGCAGCAGTTGTGCCCCAGTTGTACACTTCACAGCTAGATTTGCATCAAGCACATTCCAAAATACGCCATTCTTATCCGTCCCGGGATGACACCGGGGTAGGTAGCAAAGTCTTTCCTGATCCCAGCTCTGTTCATCTTGGCTTCTTTTAAAAACACAGCAAGCAAGGGTTGCTCCAAGCGGAGTCTCCCTTTTTTTCCAAAAATTGGGCCCCACACAGACACCTTATCAGTGGCAGCACTTGTGCCCTAGTTGCAAACAGGATGTTTTGATTTGCATCAAGCACATTCCAAATCAACAAGCATTTACTCTCCCCAGGATGACACAGGGGTAGTAAATTCCTTCTGGATCCATGACTTGTTCATTTTGATGAACGTCAGTCTGTCCACATTGTCACTGGACAGACGCGTGCGCTTATCTGTCAGCACACACCCAGCAGCACTGAATACACGTTCAGAGACAACGCTGGCAGCTGGACACGACAAAATCTCCAAGGCGTAAGTTGCGAGCTCTGGCCATTTTTCTAGGTTTGAAGCCCAAAAGGAGCAAGGCTCCAGTTGCACAGTCATGGCATCGATGTTCATTTGGAGATACTCCTGTATCATCCTCTCCAGCCGTTGACTATGTGTCAGACTTGTTGTCTCTGGTGGCCTTGCAAAAGAGGGTCTAAAAAAATTATGAAAAGATTCCATAAAATTGCTGTTACCGGCACCAGATACGGTCCTACTGGTACGGGTAGACTGTTGAAGATGACGAGACCGTCCCATGTTTGTCAAGTTACAACTGGGAGATTCACTCCCTGCACCTGCACGGTTGTTTGGTGGAAAAGCCGAGCTAAGATCTAGTAACAGCTTCTGCTGATACTCCTGCATACGTGCGTCCCTTTCTATGGCTGGAATTATGTCACAAAATTTGGACTTGTACCGGGGATCTAATAGTGTGGCAATCCAGTAGTCATCATCACTTCTAATTTTGACAATACGACTGTCATGTTGGAGGTAGTGCAACAAAAAGGCACTCATGTGTCTTGCGCAGCCATGCGGACCAAGTCCACGCTGTGTTTGTGGCATAGAGGTGCTACCGTTCTTTCTTCCTCTGACATCTGACCCCAACCTCTTTCAACTGAAATTTGACCAAGGTCTCCCTCATCCGCTGAGTCTTCCATGTCCATGGACAGTTCGTCCTCCATTTCTTCATGTTCTCCTGCACCTTGCTCAACATTTCGCCTGCTACTATGCGCCCTTGTCGATCCCTGTCCCCCATGGTCCCATGCCTGCTGCGTTGGTGATGATGAACGTCTGGACCTTGGTGATGTTGTTGTCCCTTGCGCATATGAATCCTCCTGTAGTTCCTCCCCTTCATGTTGTCCCACCCCCTGACTCCAAATAGTGTTTAGCGTGTGCTCCAGCATGTAAATGACTGGAATCGTCATGCTGATAATGGCATTGTCAGAGCTAAACATATTCGTCGCCATGTCGAAACTGTGCAGAAGGGTGCATAGGTCCTTGATCTGAGACCACTCCATCAGGGTGATCTGCCCCACCTCTGCATCTCGTTGGCCCAGGCTATACGTCATGACGTATTGCACCAGGGCTCTGCGGTGCTGCCACAGTCGCTGTAACATGTGGAGAGTTGAATTCCAGCGTGTCGCCACATCGCATTTCAGGCGATGAACCGGCAGGCCGAAAGACTTCTGGAGCGATGCAAGTCGCTCAGCTGCGGCGCTTGAACGGCGGAAGTGAGCAGACAGTTTTCGTGCCCTGTTCAGAAGGCCATCTAGGCCGGGATAGTGTGTTAAAAATTGCTGCACGACAAGGTTCAACACGTGAGCCATACAAGGTACGTGTGTCACCTTGCCCAGGCGAAGGGCCGCACCCAGGTTTGCAGCATTGTCGCACACGGCCTTACCAGGCTGCAGGTTGAGTGGAGACAACCATTTATTAAACTCAGACCGCAGAGCTGACCACAACTCCTCAGCTGTGTGACTCTTATTACCAAGACATGTCAAGCTAAAGACCGCCTGATGCCGTTGCGCTCTGCTGCCAGCATAGTAATGAGGGGTGCGTGATTCCTTCTGCGCAGTGAGAACGCTGGTGGCCTGACCAGGCAGGCTTGGGGCGGAGGTGGAGGACCCAGATGAGGTGGAGGATGCAGAAGCAGTGGCGGAACTTGGACAGACAGAGGATTGACACACAAGTCGTGGGGACGGCAAGACTTGTGCAGCAGACCCTTCACCATCTATCACCATAGTTACCCAGTGCCCAGTCAGCGACATGTAACGTCCCTGTCCATGCTTACTGGTCCAAGTATCGGTGGTGAAATGCACCCGTTGACACACAGAGTTTCTCAAGGAAGCGGTGATGTTGTGTGCGACATGCTGGTGTAGCGCGGGCACACCTTTCTTAGAGAAGTAGTGGCGACTAGGCATCTGGTACTGGGGCACAGCGACAGACATAAGGTCTCTAAAATCCTGTGTGTCCACTAGGCGGAAAGGCAGCATTTCGGTAGCCAACAGCTTACAGAGGGATAGAGTCAACCTCTTAGCTTTGTCATAGGTCGGAGGAAGTGGCCTTTTATTTGACCACATCTGAGGGACAGGGATCTGGCTGCTGTGTGTAGACGGTGTTGAGTAGGGTGTCCCTGGAAAAATGCAGGTTTGTGAGGAAAGTGCAGGCGGAGACATGATGTTGCCTTCATCCAACGTTGGTGCTATCGATGTCTGAGAGAGCTGTACACACTCACTTGTTTCCCCTTCCAAACCAACTGACGACCTTACAAGCAAACTGCCTGTTGCGGTTACAGTGGTGGAAGTTTTGCGTGGAAAAACAGGTGTGACAGCTGTCCCCACAGTCCTAGAAGATAAAGAGCGCGCGGATGCACTGGAAGGGGCGGGCGGTGGATGGTTCGCTCCGCTAGGCCGCATTGCAGCACGGTGAGCTTCCCACCGGGACTTATGATATTTAGTCATGTGACGATTCATGGAAGAAGTTGTCAAACTGCTGAGGTTTTGACCTCTACTAACAGAATCATGACAAATGTTACATATCACATGAGTTGGGCGATCTTTTTCGATGTGAAAAAAGGACCAGGCTAGGCAAGGCTTAGAGGCCATGCGACCTGTTGATCCACCCCGAATAATGCTCATAGGCAGAGTGGTGGCTGAGGATGCAGTTGTAGACGTGCTACCAGTGCTCCGACTCTGTCCAGGAAGGCGCAAGGTAACTTCGTCGTCGGTTGCATCCTCCTCCACCGCCTCTGTTGACCTCCTCGAGTGCCTGACTGGGGGTTGACAGTAGGTGGGATCTAGAACGTCATCATCAATTGTTGTGTTTGCACTCCCCTCCCCCTCAGACCGAGCCTCTTCTTGCCCTGACCGAATATTTAAGTTGTCATCCCAATCGGGTATCTGCGTCTCATCTTCATCAGTATGTTCCTCATTGTCTATAACCACAGGTGTTACAGTTTGTGACAAAGGGTCAACATTATGCTCAGAAACTTGGTCCTCACGGCCTGAATCTGAGTCACAAAGGTTCTGGGCATCACTGCAGACCATTTCCTGTTCTGTACTCACTGTAGCTTGGGAGCAGACCTCTGATTCCCAGGCTATAGTGTGACTGAACAGCTCTGCAGACTCAGCCATCTCAGTTCCACCATACTGTGCAGGGCTGATGGAGACTTCAGAGCTGGGAGAAATCAAGTGTGATTGGGATGACAACTCAGAGGACTGGTGTTTTTTGGATGCGGTACTTGAAGTGGCTGAGAGGGCACTTGTTGGACCACTTGAGATCCATTCAAGCATTTTCCTTTTTTGCCCATCATCTACCTTTGTTCCTCTTGTTCGTGTCCGTAAAAAAGGGAGCACATCGGATTGTCCACAATAAGTAGTAGACATCTTACTTTTGCTAGTAGATGGTCTATCTTCAGCAGATGATAATGGAGCTTTGCCACCTTCCCCACTGACAAAACCTTTTTTGCCTTTTCCACCACGCCTCTTCCCCTTTCCACCAGCATCTGTCATTTTGCCACTCATGTTGATTGCGACAAGATTGTGGACTGAAAATGTGGTAGTAAAAATTGAGAGGTGGTGAAGATTGCAGTGGTGGTCTAGCTTTATTAACAGCAGAATAATAAAGAATAAATATCCCTGACAATGCAACTTAGTTATAATTAGTTGGAGTGTGCAACGCAGGCAGACGTGCTGCAAATGTCTTGGCACTAGTGGGACTATAGCAAAGTCCAATAGCCACGTATAGGATGCCACTAGGTACACTGAGTGTGTGCTAGTATAATGGCTTAGTTATAATTAGTTGGAGTGTGCAACGCAGGCAGATGTGTTCTGCAAATGTCTTGGCACTAGTGGGACTATAGCAAAGTCCAATAGCCACGTATAGGATGCCACTAGGTACACTGAGTGTGTGCTAGTATAATGGCTTAGTTATAATTAGTTGGAGTGTGCAACGCAGGCAGATGCGCTCTGCAAATGTCTTGGCACTAGTGGGACTATAGCAAAGTCCAATAGCCACGTATAGGATGCCACTAGGTACACTGAGTGTGTGCTAGTATAATGGCTTAGTTATAATTAGTTGGAGTGTGCAACGCAGGCAGACGTGCTGCAAATGTCTTGGCACTAGTGGGACTATAGCAAAGTCCAATAGCCACGTATAGGATGCCACTAGGTACACTGAGTGTGTGCTAGTATAATGGCTTAGTTATAATTAGTTGGAGTGTGCAACGCAGGCAGATGCGTTCTGCAAATGTCTTGGCACTAGTGGGACTATAGCAAAGTCCAATAGCCACGTATAGGATGCCACTAGGTACACTGAGTGTGTGCTAGTATAATGGCTTAGTTATAATTAGTTGGAGTGTGCAACGCAGGCAGATGCGCTCTGCAAATGTCTTGGCACTAGTGGGACTATAGCAAAGTCCAATAGCCACGTATAGGATGCCACTAGGTACACTGAGTGTTTGCTAGTATAATGGCTTAGTTATAATTAGTTGGAGTGTGCAACGCAGGCAGACGTGCTGCAAATGTCTTGGCACTAGTGGGACTATAGCAAAGTCCAATAGCCACGTATAGGATGCCACTAGGTACACTGAGTGTGTGCTAGTATAATGGCTTAGTTATAATTAGTTGGAGTGTGCAACGCAGGCAGACGTGCTGCAAATGTCTTGGCACTAGTGGGACTATAGCAAAGTCCAATAGCCACGTATAGGATGCCACTAGGTACACTGAGTGTGTGCTAGTATAATGGCTTAGTTATAATTAGTTGGAGTGTGCAACGCAGGCAGACGTGCTGCAAATGTCTTGGCACTAGTGGGACTATAGCAAAGTCCAATAGCCACGTATAGGATGCCACTAGGTACACTGAGTGTGTGCTAGTATAATGGCTTAGTTATAATTAGTTGGAGTGTGCAACGCAGGCAGACGTGCTGCAAATGTCTTGGCACTAGTGGGACTATAGCAAAGTCCAATAGCCACGTATAGGATGCCACTAGGTACACTGAGTGTGTGCTAGTATAATGGCTTAGTTATAATTAGTTGGAGTGTGCAACGCAGGCAGATGCGCTCTGCAAATGTCTTGGCACTAGTGGGACTATAGCAAAGTCCAATAGCCACGTATAGGATGCCACTAGGTACACTGAGTGTGTGCTAGTATAATGGCTTAGTTATAATTAGTTGGAGTGTGCAACGCAGGCAGATGAGTTCTGCAAATGTCTTGGCACTAGTGGGACTAAAGCAAAGTCCAATAGCCACGTATAGGATGCCACTAGGTACACTGAGTGTGTGCTAGTATAATGGCTTAGTTATAATTAGTTGGAGTGTGCAACGCAGGCAGATGCGTTCTGCAAATGTCTTGGCACTAGTGGGACTAAAGCAAAGTCCAATAGCCACGTATAGGATGCCACTAGGTACACTGAGTGTTTGCTAGTATAATGGCTTAGTTATAATTAGTTGGAGTGTGCAACGCAGGCAGACGTGCTGCAAATGTCTTGGCACTAGTGGGACTATAGCAAAGTCCAATAGCCACGTATAGGATGCCACTAGGTACACTGAGTGTTTGCTAGTATAATGGCTTAGTTATAATTAGTTGGAGTGTGCAACGCAGGCAGACGTGCTGCAAATGTCTTGGCACTAGTGGGACTATAGCAAAGTCCAATAGCCACGTATAGGATGCCACTAGGTACACTGAGTGTGTGCTAGTATAATGGCTTAGTTATAATTAGTTGGAGTGTGCAACGCAGGCAGACGTGCTGCAAATGTCTTGGCACTAGTGGGACTATAGCAAAGTCCAATAGCCACGTATAGGATGCCACTAGGTACACTGAGTGTGTGCTAGTATAATGGCTTAGTTATAATTAGTTGGAGTGTGCAACGCAGGCAGACGTGCTGCAAATGTCTTGGCACTAGTGGGACTATAGCAAAGTCCAATAGCCACGTATAGGATGCCACTAGGTACACTGAGTGTGTGCTAGTATAATGGCTTAGTTATAATTAGTTGGAGTGTGCAACGCAGGCAGACGTGCTGCAAATGTCTTGGCACTAGTGGGACTATAGCAAAGTCCAATAGCCACGTATAGGATGCCACTAGGTACACTGAGTGTGTGCTAGTATAATGGCTTAGTTATAATTAGTTGGAGTGTGCAACGCAGGCAGATGCGCTCTGCAAATGTCTTGGCACTAGTGGGACTATAGCAAAGTCCAATAGCCACGTATAGGATGCCACTAGGTACACTGAGTGTGTGCTAGTATAATGGCTTAGTTATAATTAGTTGGAGTGTGCAACGCAGGCAGATGCGTTCTGCAAATGTCTTGGCACTAGTGGGACTAAAGCAAAGTCCAATAGCCACGTATAGGATGCCACTAGGTACACTGAGTGTGTGCTAGTATAATGGCTTAGTTATAATTAGTTGGAGTGTGCAACGCAGGCAGACGTGCTGCAAATGTCTTGGCACTAGTGGGACTATAGCAAAGTCCAATAGCCACGTATAGGATACCACTAGGTACACTGAGTGTGTGCTAGTATAATGGCTTAGTTATAATTAGTTGGAGTGTGCAACGCAGGCAGACGTGCTGCAAATGTCTTGTCACTAGTGGGACTATAGCAAAGTCCAATAGCCACGTATAGGATGCCACTAGGTACACTGAGTGTGTGCTAGTATAATGGCTTAGTTATAATTAGTTGGAGTGTGCAACGCAGGCAGACGTGCTGCAAATGTCTTGGCACTAGTGGGACTATAGCAAAGTCCAATAGCCACGTATAGGATGCCACTAGGTACACTGAGTGTGTGCTAGTATAATGGCTTAGTTATAATTAGTTGGAGTGTGCAACGCAGGCAGACGTGCTGCAAATGTCTTGGCACTAGTGGGACTATAGCAAAGTCCAATAGCCACGTATAGGATGCCACTAGGTACACTGAGTGTGTGCTAGTATAATGGCTTAGTTATAATTAGTTGGAGTGTGCAACGCAGGCAGACGTGCTGCAAATGTCTTGGCACTAGTGGGACTATAGCAAAGTCCAATAGCCACGTATAGGATGCCACTAGGTACACTGAGTGTGTGCTAGTATAATGGCTTAGTTATAATTAGTTGGAGTGTGCAACGCAGGCAGACGTGCTGCAAATGTCTTGGCACTAGTGGGACTATAGCAAAGTCCAATAGCCACGTATAGGATGCCACTAGGTACACTGAGTGTGTGCTAGTATAATGGCTTAGTTATAATTAGTTGGAGTGTGCAACGCAGGCAGATGCGCTCTGCAAATGTCTTGCCACTAGTGTGACTATAGCAAAGTCCAATAGCCACGTATAGGATGCCACTAGGTACACTGAGTGTTTGCTAGTATAATGGCTTAGTTATAATGAGTTGGAGTGTGCAACGCAGGCAGATGCGCTCTGCAAATGTCTTGGCACTAGTGGGACTATAGCAAAGTCCAATAGCCACGTATAGGATGCCACTAGGTACACTGAGTGTTTGCTAGTATAATGGCTTAGTTATAATTAGTTGGAGTGTGCAACGCAGGCAGACGTGCTGCAAATGTCTTGGCACTAGTGGGACTATAGCAAAGTCCAATAGCCACGTATAGGATGCCACTAGGTACACTGAGTGTTTGCTAGTATAATGGCTTAGTTATAATGAGTTGGAGTGTGCAATGCAGGCAGACGCGCTCTGCAAATGTCTTTGCACTAGTGTGACTATAGCAAAGTCCAATAGCCACGTATAGGATGCCACTAGGTACACTGAGTGTTTGCTAGTATAATGGCTTAGTTATAATGAGTTGGAGTGTGCAATGCAGGTAGAGGTGCTGCAAATGTCTTTGCACTAGTGTGACTATAGCAAAGTCCAATAGCCACGTTTAGGATGCCACTAGGTACACTGAGTGTTTGCTAGTAAAATGGCTTAGTTATAATGAGTTGGAGTGTGCAATGCAGGCAGACGCGCTCTGCAAATGTCTTTGCACTAGTGGGACTAAACAACAGTCCAATAGCCACGTATAGGATGCCACTAGGTACACTGAGTGTGTGCTAGTATAATGGCTTAGTTATAATGAGTTGGAGTGTGCAACGCAGGCAGATGCGTTCTGCAAATGTCTTGGCACTAGTGGGACTATAGCAAAGTCCAATAGCCACGTATAGGAAGCCACTAGGTACACTGAGTGTTTGCTAGTATAATGGCTTAGTTATAATTAGTTGGAGTGTGCAACGCAGGCAGATGCGCTCTGCAAATGTCTTGCCACTAGTGTGACTATAGCAAAGTCCAATAGCCACGTATAGGATGCCACTAGGTACACTGAGTGTTTGCTAGTATAATGGCTTAGTTATAATTAGTTGGAGTGTGCAACGCAGGCAGATGCGCTCTG
Organism: Anomaloglossus baeobatrachus; assembly: GCF_048569485.1. Taxonomy (NCBI): domain Eukaryota; kingdom Metazoa; phylum Chordata; class Amphibia; order Anura; family Aromobatidae; genus Anomaloglossus; species Anomaloglossus baeobatrachus. The sequence goes on along the minus strand of NW_027442457.1, from coordinate 100,508 downwards.
CAAATGTCTTGGCACTAGTGGGACTATAGCAAAGTCCAATAGCCACGTATAGGATGCCACTAGGTACACTGAGTGTTTGCTAGTATAATGGCTTAGTTATAATTAGTTGGAGTATGCAACGCAGGCAGACGTGCTGCAAATGTCTTGGCACTAGTGGGACTATAGCAAAGTCCAATAGCCACGTATAGGATGCCACTAGGTACACTGAGTGTTTGCTAGTATAATGGCTTAGTTATAATTAGTTGGAGTGTGCAACGCAGGCAGATGCGCTCTGCAAATGTCTTGGCACTAGTGGGACTATAGCAAAGTCCAATAGCCACGTATAGGATGCCACTAGGTACACTGAGTGTGTGCTAGTATAATGGCTTAGTTATAATTAGTTGGAGTGTGCAACGCAGGCAGATGCGTTCTGCAAATGTCTTGGCACTAGTGGGACTAAAGCAAAGTCCAATAGCCACAGATAGGATGCCACTAGGTACACTGAGTGTTTGCTAGTATAATGGCTTAGTTATCAGTTGGAGTGTGCAGAGGACAAGAGGGTACAGTGGCAGGATTGTGGTGCTCTGGGTAAAGGAATGGAAGCCTGCCTTTCTATTCCCTCCTAATAGGGAAATGCAGGGAGGAAATCCCTGACCTTGGCTGCACAGATGCTGACGCTGTTTTCAGGACCTGTCACCTTAACTCTGACCCTGCCGGTTTGAGCCCTTAAAAGGACTGCTAGAAAGTGCTATCCCTATGCTGTCCAGCGCTGTGTATGGAGCGCATACAGCTGTATCAGCGATAGGACTCAGGAAGGAGCTGCGACAGTGATGTCTGACACCAAGGACGCAGAAGAGATAATGGCGTCCTGGAGGAAAATGTCCGGTTTTATAATGCAGGGACATGTGACATGCAGATCCTATCACACATGCCGTTGCTTCTCTGGCTCAAAGTCCACTTAGCAGTGTGTGTGTCTGTGATTGGCTGACATGCTGGCCCGCCCCACAAGACGCGCGCGCTTAGGGAAGGAAGACAAGAAAAAAAAAAAAAAAATGGCGATCGCCATTATAGAAACAGCAGTGATCTGAAGGCGCTGTTCACGCACACTATACACTGAAATGTGATAATAGTTTGATTCACAGAGTGACTTACATTATTACAGCAGAAACCAAGCTATGATTTAGCTGTTTTTTGGCTGCTAGAACCGTTCTCGAACGTTTCTAGAACTATCGAGCTTTTGCAAAAAGCTCGAGTTCTAGTTCGATCTAGAACATGCCCCAAAATCACTCGAGCCTAGAACTGGAGAACCACGAACCACGCTCAACTCTACTCATAGGCAACACAGTCAATTGAACTAGGCAATTACATGCTGCCATACAAACTCCATGTGCTTTGCCTCAGAGTCGAACCCACAACCTCTCACAGCTTAAGCAAAGAGACTACAACTACACCAACACAGAGAAGTAGGTGAATGACTCTACATTAATTCACATAATCCTAGTGACTGCGAACACAACATGGCCAAACAAAAGCAAAAGACAGTACCTGGCCTATCAATCCAATTGAAACTCATAGGCAACATAGTCCATTGGACTAGGCAATAACATGCAGCCATACAAAGTCCATGGGCCTTGCCTCAAAGTCTAACTCACAACCTCTCGCAGCTCAAGCAAAGAGCCTACCACTACACCAACACAGAGAAATGTGAACCTGACTCTACATTAATTCACATAATCCTAGTGACTGCGAACACAACATGGCCAAACATAAGCAAAAGGCAGTACCTGGCCTATCAATCCAGTGGGAACTCATAGGCAACACAGTCAATTGAACTACGCAATTACATGCAGCCATACAAACTCCATGGGCCTTGCCTCAGAGTCGAATCCACAACCTCTCGCAGATTAAGCAAAGAGCCTACCGATAAACCAACACAGAGAAGTGGGAAACTGATTCTACATTAATTCACATAATCCTACCGACTGCGCACACAACACGGCCAAACAAAAGACAATACCTGGCCTATCAATTCAATGGAAACTCATAGGCAACACAGTCCATTGGACTAGGCAATTACATGGAGACATACAAAGTCCATGGGCTTTGCCTAAAAGTCAAACCCACAACTTCTCGCAGCCCAAGCAAAGAGCCTACCACTACACCAACACAGAGAAGTTGGTAACTGAGTTTACATTAATTCACATAATCCTAGTGACTGCGCACACAACATGGCCAAACAAAAGCAAAAGACTGTACCTGGCCTATCAATCCAATGGAAAATCATAGGCAACACAGTCCATTGGACTAGACAATTACATGGAGACATACAAAGTCCATGGGCCTTTCCTCAGAGTCAAACCCACAACCTCTCGCAGCCAAGCAAAGAGCCTACGACTACACCAACACAGAGAAATGGGAAACTGATTCTACATTAATTCACATAATCCTACCGACTGCGCACACAACATGGCCAAACAAAAGACAATACCTGGCCTATCAATCCAATGGAAACTCATAGGCAACACAGTCCATTAGACTAGGCAAATACATGCAGCCATATAAAGTTCATGGGCCTTGCCTCAGAGTCGAACCCACATCCTCTTGGAGAACAAGCAAAGAGCCTACCACTAAACCAACACAGAGAAGTTGGAAATCGACTCTACATTAATTCACATAATCCTAGTGACTGCGCACACAACATGGCCAAACAAAAGCAAAAGACATTACCTGGCCTATCAATCCAATGTAAACTCATAGGTAACACAGTACATTACTAGGATTATGTGAATTAATGTAGAGTCAGGTTCACATTTCTCTGTGTTGGTGTAGTGGTAGGCTCTTTGCTTGGGCTGCGCGAGGTTGTGGGTTCGACTCTAATGCAAGGCCCATGGACTTTGTATGTCTCCATGTAATTGTCTAGTCCAATGGACTGTGTTGCCTATGAGTTTCCATTGGTTTGATAGGCCAGGTACTGTCTTTTGCTTTTGTTTGGCCATGTTATGTGCGCAGTCACTAGGATTATGTGAATTAATGAAGAATTGGTTTTCCACTTCTCTGTGTTGGTGTATTAGTAGGCTCTTTCCTTGGGCTACGAGAGGGTGTGGGTTTGACTCTGGGGCAAGGCCAATGGGCTTTGTATGGCTGCATGTAATTGCCTAGTCCAATGTACTGTGTTAGCTTTGAGTTTCCATTGGATTGATAGGCCAGGTGCTGTCTTTTGCTTTTGTTTTGCCATGTTGTGTGCGCAGTCACTAGGATTCTGTGAATTAATGTAGAGTTTGTTTCCAACTTCTCTGTGTTGGTTTAGTGGTAGGGTCTTTGCTTGTTCTCCAAGAGGTTGTGGGTTTGACTCTGAGGCAAGGCCCATTAACTTTGTATGGCTGCATATATTTGCTTAGTCTAATGGACTATGTTGCCTATGATTTCATTGGATTGATAGGCCAGATAATGTCTTTTGCATTTGTTTGGCCATGTTGCGTGCGCAGTCTCTAGGATTATGTGAATTAATGTAGAGTCCTTTACCTACTTCTCTGTGTTGGTGTAGTGGTAGTCTTTTTGCTTAAGCTGCGAAAGGTTGTTGGTTCGACTTTGAGGCAAGGCCCATGGAGTTTGTATGGATGCATGTAATTGCCTATTTCAGTTGACTGTGTTGCCTATGAGTTCCTATTGGATTGATAGGCCAGGTACTACCTTTTGCTTTTGTTTGGCCATGTTGTGTGCGCAGTCACTAGGATTATGTGAACTAATGTAAACTCAGTTTTCAACTTCTCTGTGTTGGTGTAGTGGTAGGCTCTTTCCTTGGGCTGCGAGAAAATGTGGGTTTGACTCTGAGGCAAAGCCCATAGACTTTGTATGGCTGCATGTAATTGCCTAGTCCAATGGACTGTGTTGCCTATGAGTTTTCATTGGACTGATAGGCCAGGTATTGTCTTTTGTTTGGTTATGTTGTGTGCGAAGTCGGTAGGATTATGTGAATTAATGTAGAATCAGTTTCCCACTTCTCTGTGTTGGTGTAGTGGAAGGCGCTTTGCTTGGCTGCGAGAAGTTGTGGGTTTGACTCTGAGGCAAGGCCCATGGACTTTGTATGGCTGCATGTAATTTCCTAGTTCAATGGACTGTGTTGCCTATGAGTTTCCATTGGCTTGATAGGCCAGGTAATGTCTTTTGCTTCTGTTTGGCCATGTTGTGTGCGCAGTCACTAGGATTATGTGAATTAATGTAGATGCAGCTTCCTACTTCTTTGTGTTGGTGTGGTTGTAGGCTCTTTGCTTGTTCTGCCAGAGGTTGTGGGATAGACTCTGAGGCAAGGCCCATGGACTCTGTATGGCTGCATGTAATTGCCTAGTCCAATGGATGGGGTTGCCTCTGAGTTTCCATTGGATTGATAGGCCAGGTACTGTCTTTTGCTTTTGTTTGGCCATGTTGTGTGCGCAGTCACTAGGATTATGTGAGTTAATGTAGAGTCGGTTTCACACTTCTCCGTGTTGCTGTAGTGGTAGGCTTTTTTCTTGGGCTGCGAGAGGTTGTGAGTTCGACTCTGAGGCAAGGCCCATGGACTTTTTATGGCTGCATGTAATTGCATAGTCCAATGGACTGTGTTACCTATGAGATTCCATTGGATTGATAGGCCAGGTGCCTTCTTTTGCTTTTGTTTGGCCATGTTTTGTGCGCAGTCACTAGGATTATGTGAATTAATGTTGAGTCAGTTTCCCACTTCTCTGTGTTGGTGTAGTGGTAGGCTCTTTGCTTGGGCTGGGAGAGGTTGTGAGTTCGACTCAAATGCAAGGCTCGTGGACTTTGTATGGCTGCATGTAATTGTTTAGTCCAATGGACTGTGTTGCCTATGAGTTTCCATTGGCTTGATAGGCCAGGTAATGTCTTTTGCTTTTGTTTGGCCATGTTGTGTGCGCAGTCTCTAGGAATATGTGAATTAATGTAGAGTCAGGTTCACATTTCTCTGTGTTGGTGTAGTAGTAGGCTCTTTGCTTGAGCTGCGAGACGTTGTGAGTTCAACTTTGAGGCAAGGCCCATGGACATTGTATGGCTGCATGTTATTGCCTAGTCCAATGGACTATGTTGCTTATGAGCTTCAATTGGATTGATAGGCCAGATACTGTCCTTTGCTTTTGTTTGGCCATGTTGTGTGCGCAGTCACTAGGATTATGTGAATTAATGTAGAGTCATTCACCTACTTCTCTGTGTTGGTTTAGTGGTAGGCTCTTTGCTTGTTCTCCAAGAGGTTGTGGGTTCGACTCTGAGGCAAGGCCCATGAACTTTGTATGGCTGCATGTATTTGCCTAGTCTAATGGACTGTGTTGCCTATGAGTTTCCATTGGATTGATAGGCCAGATAATGTCTTTTGAATTTGTTTGGCCATGTTGTGTGCACAGTCACTAGGATTATGTGAACTAATGTAAACTCTGTTACCAACTTCTCTGTGTTGGTGTAGTGGTAGGCTCTTTGCTTGGGCTGCGAGAAATTGTGGGTTTGACTCTGAGGCAAAGCCCATGGACTTTGTATGGCTGCATGTAATTGCCTAGTCCAATGGACTGTGTTGCCTATGAGTTTCCACTGGTTTGATAGGCCAGGTAATGTCTTTTGCTTTTGTTTGGCCATGTTGTGTGCGCAGTCACTAGGAATATGTGAATTAATGTAGACGCAGCTTCCTACGTTTTTGTGTTGGTGTAGTTGTAAGCTCTTTGCTTGTTCTGCCAGAGGTTGTGGGTTTGACTCTGAGGCAAGGCCCATGGACTTTGTATGGCTGCATGTAATTGCCTAGTCCAATGGACTATGTTGTCTATGAGTTTCCATTGGATTGATAGGCCAGGGACTGTCTTTTGCTTTTGTTTGGCCATGTTGTGTGCGCAGTCACTAGGATTATGTGAATTTATGTTGAGTCAGTTTCGCTCTTCTCTGTGTTGGTGTAGTGGTAGGCTCTTTGCTTGGGCTGAGAGAGGTTGTGGGTTTGACTCTGAGACAAGGCCCATGGACTTTGTATGGCTGCATGTAATTGCCTAGTCCAATTGATTGCGTTTCCTATGATTTTCCATTGGATTGATAGGCCAGGTACCGTCTTTTGCTTTTGTTTGGCCATGTTGTGTGCGCAGTCACTAGGATTATGTGAATTAATGTAGAATCTGTTTTCCACTTCTCTGTGTTGGTGTATTGGTAGGCTCTTTGCTTGGGCTACGAGAGGTTGCGGGTTTGACTCTGGGGCAAGGCCCATGGGCTTTGTATGGCTGCATGCAATTGCCTAGTCCAATGTACTGTGTTACCTATGAGTTTACATTGGAATGATAGGCCAGGTAATGTCTTTTGCTTTTGTTTGGCCATGTTGTGTGCGCAGTCACTAGGATTATGTGAATTAATGTAGAATCAGTTTCCCACTTCTCTGTGTTGGTGTAGTGGTAGGCTCTTTGCTTGGGCTGCAAGAAGTTGTGGGTTTGACTTTTAGGCAAAGCCCATGGACTTTGTATGGCTGCATGTAATTGCCTAGTCCAATGGACTGTGTTGCCTATGAGTTTCCATTGAATTGATAAGCCAGGTACTGACTTTTGCTTTTGTTTGGCCATGTTGTGTGCGCAGTCGGTAGGATTATGTGAATTAATGTAGTACCAGTTTCCCACTTTTCTGTGTTGGTGTAGTAGTAGGCTCTTTGCTTGGCTGCGAGAGGTTGTGGGTTTGACTCTGAGGCAAGGCCCATGGACTTTGTATGTCTCCATGTAATTGTCTAGTCCAATGGACTGTGTTGCCTATGAGTTTCCATTGGATTGCTAGGCCAGGTACTGTCTTTTGCTTTTGTTTGGCCATGTTGTGTGCGCAGTCACTAGGATTATGTGAATTAATGTAGAGTCAGTTTCCAACTTCTCTGTGTTGGTTTAGGGGTAGGCTCTTTGCTTAAGCTGCGAGAGGTTGTGGGTTCGACTCTGAGGTAAGGCCCATGGAGTTTGTATGGCTGCATATAATTGTGTAGTTCAATTGACTGTGTTGCCTATGAGTTCCCATTGGATTGATAGGCCAGGTACTGCCTTTTGCTTTTGTTTGGCCATGTTGTGTGCGCAGTCACTAGGATTATGTGAATTAATGTAGAGTCAGGTTCACATTTCTCTGTGTTGGTGTAGTGGTAGGCTCTTTGCTTGAGCTGCGAGAGGTTGTGAGTTCGACTTTGAGGCAAGGCCCATGGACGTTGTATGGCTGCATGTTATTGCCTAGTCCAATGGACTATAATGCCTATGAGTTTTAATTGGAATGATAGGCCAGGTACTGTCTTTTGCTTTTGTTTGGCCATGTTGTGTGCGCAGTCACTAGGATTATGTGAATTAATGTAGAGTCAGTTTCACACTTCTCTGTGTTGCTGTAGTGGTAGGCTTTTTTCTTGGGCTGCGAGAGGTTGTGAGTTCGACTCTGAGGCAAGGCCCATGGACTTTGTATGGCTGCATGTAATTGCATAGTCCAATGGACTGTGTTACCTATGAGTTTCCATTGGATTGATAGGCCAGGTACTGTCTTTTGCTTTCGTTTGGCCATGTTGTGTGCGCAGTCACTAGGATTATGTGAATTTATGTTCAATTAGTTTCGCACTTCTCTGTGTTGGTGTAGTGGTAGGCTTTTTGCTTGAGCTGTTAGAGGTTGTGGGTTTGACTCTGAGGCAAGGCCCATGGACTTTGTATGGCTGCATGTAATTGCATAGTCCAATGGACTGTGTTACCTATGAGTTTCCATTGGATTGATAGGCCAGGTATCGACTTTTGCTTTCGTTTGGCCATGTTGTGTGCACAGTCACTAGGATTATGTGAATAATTTGTAGAGTCAGTTTCACATATCTCTGTGTTGGTGTAGTGGTAGGCTCTTTGCTTGGGCTGCGTAGATGTTGTGGGTTTGACTCTGGGGCAAGGCCCATGGACTTATTATGGCTGTATGTAGTTGCCTAGTCTAATGGACTGTGTTGCCTATGAGTTTCCATTGGATTGATAGGCTAGGTACTGTCTTTTGCTTTTGTTTGGCCATGTTGTGTGCGCAGTCACTAGGATTATGTGAATTAATGTAGAGTCAGTTTCACACTTCTCTGTGTTGCTGTAGTGGTAGGCTTTTTTCTTGGGCTGCGAGAGGTTGTGAGTTCGACTCTGAGGCAAGGCCCATGGACTTTGTATGGCTGCATGTAATTGCATAGTCCAATGGACTGTGTTACCTATGAGTTTCCATTGGATTGATAGGCCAGGTACTGTCTTTTGCTTTCGTTTGGCCATGTTGTGTGCGCAGTCACTAGGATTATGTGAATTTATGTTCAATTAGTTTCGCACTTCTCTGTGTTGGTGTAGTGGTAGGCTTTTTGCTTGAGCTGTTAGAGGTTGTGGGTTTGACTCTGAGGCAAGGCCCATGGACTTTGTATGGCTGCATGTAATTGCATAGTCCAATGGACTGTGTTACCTATGAGTTTCCATTGGATTGATAGGCCAGGTATTGACTTTTGCTTTCGTTTGGCCATGTTGTGTGCGCAGTCACTAGGATTATGTGAATTAATGTAGAGTCAGTTTCACATTTCTCTGTGTTGGTGTAGTGGTAGGATCTTTGCTTGGGCTGCGAGAAGTTGTGGGTTTGACTCTGAGGCAAGGCCCATGGACTTTTTATGGCTGCATGTAATTGCCTAGTCCAATGGACTGTGTTGCCTATGAGTTTCCATTGGATTGATAGGCCAGGTATGGACTTTTGCTTTCGTTTGGCCATGTTGTGTGCGCAGTCACTAGGATTATGTGAATTAATGTAGAGGCAGGTTCACATTTCTCTGTGTTGGTGTAGTGGTAGGCTCATTGCTTGAGCTGCGAGAGGTTGTGAGTTCGACTTTGAGGCAAGGCCCATGGACTTTGTATGGCTGCATGTTATTGCCTAGTCCAATGGACTGTGTTGCCTATGAGTTTCCATTGGATTGATAAGCCAGGTACTGTCTTTTGCTTTTGTTTAGCCATGTTGTGTGCGCAGTCGGTAGGATTATGTGAATTAATGTAGAATCAGTTTCCCACTTCTCTGTATTGGTGTAGTGGTAGGCTCTTTGCTTGGCTGCGAGAGGTTGTGGGTTTGACTCTGAAGCAAGGCCCATGGACTTTGTATGTCTCCATGTAATTGTCTAGTCCAATGGACTGTGTTGCCTATGAGTTTCCATTGGATTGATAGGCCAGGTACTGTCTTTTGCTTTTGTTTGGCCATGTTGTGTGCGCAGTCACTAGGATTATGTGAATTAATGTAGAGTCGGTTTCCAACTTCTCTGTGTTGGTTTAGTGGTAGGCTCTTTGCTTGTTCTCCAAGAGGTTGTGGGTTCGACTCTGAGGCAAGGCCCATGAACTTTGTATGGCTGCATGTATTTGCCTAGTCTAATGGACTGTGTTGCCTATGAGTTTCCATTGGATTGATAGGCCAGATAATGTCTTTTGCATTTGTTTCGCAATGTTGTGTGCGCAGTCTCTAGGAATATGTGAATTAATGTAGACGCACCTTCCTACTTTTTTGTGTTGGTGTAGTTGTAAGCTCTTTGCTTGTTCTGCCAGACGTTGTGGGTTTGACTCTGAGGCAAGGCCCATGGACTTTGTATGGCTGCATGTAATTGCCTAGTCCAATGGACTATGTTGTATATGAGTTTCCATTGGATTCATAGGCCAGGGACTGTCTTTTGGTTTTGTTTGGCCATGTTGTGTGCGCACTCACTAGGATTATGTGAATTTATGTTGAGTCAGTTTCGCTCTTCTCTGTGTTGGTGTAGTGGTAGGCTCTTTGCTTGGGCTACAAGAGGTTGTGGGTTCGACTCTGAGGCAAGGCCCATGGACTTTGTATGGCTGCATGTAATTGCCTAGTCCAATTGATTGCTTTGCCTATGAGTTTCTATTGGATTGATAGGCCAGGTACTGTCTTTTGCTTTTGTTTGGCCATGTTGTGTGCGCAGTCACTAGGATTATGTGACTTAATGTAGAATCATTTTTGCACTTCTCTGTGTTGGTGTATTGGTAGGCTCTTTGCTTGGGCTACGAGAGGTTGTGGGTTCGACTCTGGGGCAAGGCCCATGGGCTTTGTATGGCTGCATTTAATTGCCTAGTCTAATGTACTGTGTTACCTATGAGTTTCCATTGGATTGATAGGCCAGTTACTGTCTTTTGCTTTTGTTTGGCCATGTTGTGTGCGCAGTCACTAGGATTATGTGAATTAATGTAGAGTCGGTTTCCAACTTCTCTGTGTTAGTTTAGTGGTAGGCTCTTTGCTTGTTCTCCAAGAAGTTGTGGGTTCGACTCTGAGGCAAGGCCCATGAACTTTGTATGGCTGCATGTATTTGCCTAGTCTAATGGACTGTGTTGCCTATGAGTTTCTATTGGATTGATAGGCCAGGTATTGTCTTTTGTTTGGCCATGTTGTGTGCGCAGTCGGTAGGATTATGTGAATTAATGTAGAATCAGTTTCCCACTTATCTGTGTTGGTGTAGTGGTAGGCTCTTTGCTTGGCTGCGAGAGGTTGTGGGTTTGACTCTGAGGCAAGGCCCATGGACTTTGTATGTCTCCATGTAATTGTCTAGTTCAATGGACTGTGTTGCCTATGAGTTTACATTGGCTTGATAGGCCAGGTAATGTCTTTTGCTTTTGTTTGGCCATGTTGTGTGCACATTCACTAGGATTATGTGAATTAATGTAGACGCAGCTTCCTACTTCTTTCTGTTGGTGTAGTTGTAGGCTCTTTGCTTGTTCTGCCAGAGGTTGTGGGTTTGACTCTGAGGCAAGGCCCATGGACTTTGTATGGCTGCATGTAATTGCCAAGTCCAATGGACTGTGTTGCCTATGAGTTTCCATTGGATTGATAGGCCAGGTATTGTCTTTTGCTTTTGTTTGGCCATGTTGTGTGCGCAGTCACTAGGATTATCTGAATTAATGTAGAATCTGTTTCCCACTTCTCTGTGTTGGTGTAGTGGAAGCTGCTTTGCTTGGCTGCGAGAGGTTGTGAGTTTGACTCTGTGGCATGGCCCATGGACTTTGTATGGCTGCATGTAATCGCCTAGTTCAATGGACTGTGTTGCCTATGAGTTTCCATTGGCCTGATAGGCCAGGTAATATCTTTTGCTTTTGTTTGGCCATGTTGTGTGCGCATTCACTAGGATTATGTGAATTAATGTAGACGCAGCTTCCTACTTCTTTGTGTTGGTGTAGTTGTAGGCTCTTTGCTTGTTCTGCCAGAGGTTGTGGGTTTGACTCTGAGGCAAGGCCCATGGACTTTGTGAGGCTGAATGTAATTGCCTATTCCAATGGACTATGTTGTCTATGAGTTTCCATTGGATTGATAGGCAAGGGACTGTATTTAGCTTTTGTTTGGCCATGTTGTGTGCGCAGTCACTAGGATTATGTGAATTTATGTTGAGTCAGTTTCGCACTTCTCTGTGTTGGTGTAGTGGTAGGCTCTTTGCTTGGGCTGTGAGAGGTTGTGGGTTTGACTCTGAGGCAAGGCCCATGGACTTTGTATGGCTGCATGTAATTGCCTACTCCAATGGATTGATAGGCCAGGTACTGTCTTTTGTTTTCGTTTGGCCATGTTTTGTGCGCAGTCACTAGGATTATGTGAGTTAATGTAGAGACAGTTTCACACTTCTCTGTGTTGCTGAAGTGGTAGGCTTTTTTGTTGGGCTGCGAGAGGTTGTGAGTTCGACTCTGAGGCAAGGCCCATGGACTTTGTATGGCTGCATGTAATTGCATAGTCCAATGGACTGCGTTACCTATGAGTTTCCATTGGATTGATAGGCCAGGTGCTTTCTTTTGCTTTTGTTTGGCCATGTTGTGTGCGCAGTCACTAGGAATATGTGAATTAATGTAGAGTCAGTTTCACATTTCTCTTTGTTGGTGTAGTGGTAGGCTCTTTGCTTGGGTTGTGAGAGGTTGTGGGTTTGACTCTGAGGCAAGGCCCATGGACTTTTTATGGCTGCATGTAATTGCCTAGTCCAATGGACTGTGTTGCCTATGAGTTTCTATTGGATTGATAGGCCAGGTATTGACTTTTGCTTTCGTTTAGCCATGTTGTGTGCGCAGTCACTAGGATTATGTGAATTAATGTAGAGTCAGTTTCAGACTTCTCTGTGTTGGTGTAGTGGTAGGCTCTTTGCTTGGGCCGCAAGAGGTTGTGGGTTCGACTCTAATGCAAGGCTCATGGACTTTGTATGGCTGCATGTAATTGCCTAGTCCAATAGACTTTGTTGCCTATGAGTTTCCATTGGATTGATAGGCCAGGTATTGACTTTTGCTTTCGTTTGGCCATGTTGTGTGCGCAGTCACTAGGATTATGTGAATTAATGTAGAGTCAGTTTCACATTTCTCTGTGTTGGTGTAGTGGTAGGATCTTTGCTTGGGCTGCGAGAGGTTGTGGGTTTGACTCTGAGGCAAGGCCCATGGACTTTTTATGGCTGCATGTAATTGCCTAGTCCAATGGACTGTGTTGCCTATGAGTTTCCATTGGATTGATAGGCCAGGTACTGTCTTTTGTTTTCGTTTGGCCATGTTGTGTGCGCACTCACTAGGATTATGTGAATTAATGTAGAGGCAGGTTCACATTTCTCTGTGTTGGTGTAGTGGTAGGCTCTTTGCTTGAGCTGCGAGAGGTTGTGAGTTCGACTTTGAAGCAAGGCCCATGGACTGTGTATGGCTGCATGTTATTGCCTAGTCCAATGGACTGTGTTGCCTATGAGTTTCCATTGGATTGATAAGCCAGGTACTGTCTTTTGCTTTTGTTTAGCCATGTTGTGTGCACAGTCACTAGGATTATGTGAATTAATGTAGAATCAGTTTTCCACTTCTCTGTGTTGGTGTATTTGTAGGCTCTTTGCTCAGGCTACAAGAGGTTGTGGGTTCGACTCTGGGGCAAGGCCCATGGGCTTTGTATGGCTGCATGTATTTGCCTAGTCTAATGGACTGTGTTGCCTATGAGTTTCCATTGGATTGATAGGCCAGGTATTTTCTTTTGTTTGCCCATGTTGTGTGCGCAGTCGGTAGGATTATGTGAACTAATGTAGAATCAGTTTCCCACTTCTCTGTGTTGGTGTAGTGGTAGGCTCTTTGCTTGGCTGCGAGAGGTTGTGGGTTTGACTCTGAGGCAAGGTCCATGGACTTTGTATGTCTCCATGTAATTGTCTAGTCCAATGGACTGTGTTGCCTATGAGTTTCTATTGGATTTATAGGCCAGGTACTGTCTTTTGCTTTTGTTTGGCCATGTTGTGTGCGCAGTCACTAGGATTATGTGAATTAATGTAGAGTCAGGTTCACATTTCTCTGTGTTGGTGTAGTTATAGGCTCTTTGCTAGAGCTACGAGAGGTTGTGAGTTCAACTTTGAGGCAAGGCCCATGGACTTTGTATGGCTGCATGTTATTGCCTAGTCAAATGGACTATGTTACCTATGAGTTTCAATTGGAATGATAGGCGAGGTACTGTCTTTTGCTTTTGTTTGGCCATGTTGTGTGCGCAGTCACTAGGATTATGTGAATTTATGTTGAGTCAGTTTCGCACTTCTCTGTGTTGGTGTAGTGGTAGGCTCTTTGCTTGGGCTTTGAGAGGTAGTGATTTTGACTCTGAGGCAAGGCATATGGACTTTGTATGGCTGCATGTTATTGCCTAGTCCAAAGGATTGCGTTGCCTATGAGTTTCCATTGGATTAATAGGCCAGGTACTGTCTTTTGCTTTTGTTTGGCCATGTTGTGTGCGCAGTCACTAGGATTATGTGAACTAATGTAAACTCAGATTCCAACTTCTCTGTGTTGGTGTAGTGGTAGGCTCTTTGCTTGGGCTGCGAGAGGTTGTGGGTTCGACTCTGAGGCAAGGCCCATGGAGTTTGTATGGCTGCATGTAATCGCCTAGTTCAATTGACTGTGTTGCCTATGAGTTTCCATTGGCTTCATAGGCTAGGTAATGTCTTCTGCTTTTGTTTGGCCATGTTGTGTGCGCAGTCACTAGGATTATGTGAATTAATGTAGACGCAGCTTCCTACTTCTTTGTGTTTTTGTAGTTGTAGGCTCTTTGCTTGTTCTGCCAGAGGTTGTGGGTTTGACTCTGAGGCAAGGCTCATGGACTTTGAATGGCTGCATGTAATTGCTTAGTCCAATGGACTGTGTTGCCTATGAGTTTCTATTGGATTGATAGGCCAGTTACTGTCTTTTGTTTTCGTTTGGCCATGTTGTGTGCGCAGTCACTAGGATTATGTGAAATAATGTAGAGTCAGGTTTACATTTCTCTGTGTTGGTGTAGTGGTAGGCTCTTGGCTTGAGCTGCGAGAGGTTGTGAGTTCGACTTTGAGGCAAGGCCCATGGACTTTGTATGGCTGCATGTAATTGCCTAGTCCAATTGATTGCTTTGCCGATGAGTTTCTATTGGATTGATAGGCCAGGTACTGTCTTTTGCTTTTGTTTGGCCATGTTGTGTGCGCAGTCACTAGGATTATGTGAATTAATGTAGAGTCATTCACCTACTTCTCTGTGTTGGTGTAGTGGTAGTCTCTTTGCTTAAGCTGCAAGAGGTTGTGGGTTTGACTCTGAGGCAAGGCCCCTGGAGTTTGTATGGCTGCATGTAATTGCCTATTTCAATTAACTGTTTTGCCTATGAGTTCCCATTGGATTGATAGGCCAGGTACTGTCTTTTGCTTTTGTTTGGCCATGTTGTGTGCGCAGTCACTAGGATTATGTGAACTAATGTAAACTCAGTTTCCAACCTCTCTGTCTTGGTGTAGTGGTAGGCTCTTTGCTGGGGCTGCGAGAAATTGTGGGTTTGACTCTGAGGCAAAGCCCATGGACTTTATATGGCTGCGTGTAATTGCCTAGTCCAATGGACTGTGTTGCCTATGAGTTTCCATTGGATTGATTGGCCAGGTATTATCTTTTGTTTGGTTATGTTGTGTGCACAGTCGGTAGGATTATGTGAATTAATGTAGAATCAGTTTCCCAGTTCTCTGTGTTGCTGTAGTGGAAAGCTCTTTGCTTAGCTGCAAGAGGTTGTGGGTTTGACTCTGAGGCAAGGCCCATGGAGTTTGTATGGCTGCATGTAATTGCCTCGTTCAATTAACTGTGTTGCCTATGAGTTCCCATTGGATTGATAGGCCAGGTACTGTCTTTTGCTTTTGTTTGGCCATGTTGTGTGCACAGTCACTAGGATTATGTGAATTAATGTAGACGCAGCTTCCTACTTCTTTGTGTTGGTGAAGTTGTAGGCTCTTTGCTTGTTCTGCCAGAGATTGTGGGTATGACTCTGAGGCAAGGCCCATGGACTTTGTATGGCTGCATGTAATTGCGTAGTCCAATGGACTATGTTGTTTATGAGTTTCCATTGGATTGATAGGCCAGGGACTGTCTTTTGTTTTCGTTTGGTCATGTTGTGTGCGCAGTCACTAGGATTATGTGAATTAATGTAGAGTCATTCTCTTCTCTGTGTTGGTGTAGTGGTAGGCTCTTTCCTTGGGTTACAAGAAGTTGTGGGTTTGACTTTGAGGCAAAGCCCATGGACTTTGTATGGTTGAATGTAATTGCCTAGTCCAATGGACTGTGTTGCCTATGAGTTTTCATTGAATGAATAGGCCAGGTATTGTCTTTTGTTTGGCCATGTTGTGTGCGCAGTCGGTAGGATTATGTGAATTAATGTAGAATCAGTTTCCCACTTCTCTGTGTTAGTGTAGTGGTAGGCTCTTTGCTTGGCTGCGAGAAGTTGTGAGTTTGACTCTGAGGCAAGGCCCATGGACTTTGTATGTCTCCATGTAATTGTCTAGTCCAATGGACTGTGTTGCCTATGAGTTTCCATTGGATTGATAGGCCAGGTACTGTCTTTTGCTTTTGTTTGGCCATGTTGTGTGCGCAGTCACTAGGATTATGTGAATTAATGTAGAAATGGTTTTCCACTTCTCTGTGTTGGTGTATTGGTAGGCTCTTTGCCTTGGCTATGAGAGGTTGTGGGTTTGACTCTGGGGCAAGGCCCATGGGCTTTGTATGGCTGCATGTAATTGCCTAGTCCAATGTACTGTGTTACCTATGAGTTTCCGTTGGATTGATAGGCCACGTACTGTCTTTTGCTTTTGTTTGGCCATGTTGTGTGCGCAGTCACTAGGATTATGTTAATTAATGTAGAGTCGGTTTCCAACTTCTCTGATTTGGTTTAGTGGTAGGCTCTTTGCTTGTTCTCCAAGAGGTTGTGGGTTTGACTCTGAGGCAATGCCCATGAACTTTACATGGCTGCATGTAAGTGCCTAGTCTAATGGACTGTGTTGCCTATGAGTTTCCATTGGATTGATAGGCCAGATAATGTCTTTTGCATTTGTTTGGCCATGTTGTGTGCGCAGTCACTAGGATTATGTGAATTAATGTAGAGTCATTCACCTACTTCTCTGTGTTGGTGTAGTGGTAGGCTCTTTGCCCTGGCTACGAGAGGTTGTGGGTTCGACTCTGGGGCAAGATCCATGGGCTTTGTATGGCTGCATGTAATTGCCTAGTCCAATGTACTGTGTTACCTATGAGTTTCCATTGGATTGATAGGCCAGGTACTATCTTTTGCTTTTGTTTGGCCATGTTGTGTGCGCAGTCACTAGGATTATGTTAATTAATGTAGAGTCGGTTTCCAACTTCACTGAGTTGGTTTAGTGGTAGGCTCTTTGCTTGTTCTCCAAGAGGTTGTGGGTTCGACTCTGAGGCAATGCCCATGAACTTTGTTTGGCTGCATGTAATTGCCTAGTCTAATGGACTGTGTTGCCTATGAGTTTCCATTTGATTGAATGGCCAGGTACTGTCTTTTGTTTTCGTTTGGCCATGTTGTGTGCGCAGTCACTAGGATTATGTGAATTAATGCTATTGGATTTTTCAAGTCAGTATTCACACAGCAGTTTCTGCTATTTCATGTATTTCCCTTACATAGTCACTGGTGTGCATACCTTATCTCCCCATAGTGATGTTTTTTTAGGTTTTTGCACCCAGTTCGGACTTAGAATGGTGTTCCAAACGTTATTCCTATTTGTTAGTATTTTTTCGTTTGTGAACCCTCCCCAACCACACCTATTGCCAATCCATATCATACGCATAAATAGCCTGGGTCTCAGCTTCCCATACACGGTAGGTTTTTTAACTGCATGAGAGGACACACACAAGCTAGGGACCCCAACGTAGAGAAATACTTTGGCGTAGTGTTGGGGCTCTATTGCATTGATCAATTCAGTAGCTAAATTTCTCTTGATTCTTATGTTCATGGCAGTAATGCAGATTCCATTTTTCACATATTCACTCTTGCATATAGCTATTGAATTTTTCAAGTCAGTATTCACACAGCAGTTTCTGCTATTTCATGTATTCCCCTTACATAGTCACTGGTGTGCATACCTTATCTCCCCATAGTGCCTGGGATCTGACCCAGACACTAGCAGTTTTGCACTCCTACCCAAAACTGGGCTCTTCACTGAACTCACTACCTCCACGGTTCAACTCTTAACTGAACTTCAACTAACTAACTGGTTTTCCCACCTCCAGGCCTGTGAACTCCTTGGTGGGTGGGGCCAACCGCCTGGCTCCGCCCCACCTGGTGTGGACATCAGCCCCTGGAGGGAGGCAACAACGGTTTTGTGTCTGACTAGTGTAACTATCCGGGAAAGGGGGTGTGTGTGTGTGTTATGTCTGTGACCAACTGGCTAGTCCAGGGCGTCACACTTGCACCCCCTTCTTGTGATGTGAAGGTGTGTAGTCAGTGCCTACGTGTAATTCCTGACACCACTCCTCTGGCTGACTTGGTGAGCTGTCACTGACTGGGTGGGGTGCAGTAATGGTGGATGCTGCTGCTTGGATAGCATGTGTATCTACTGTGAACAGCTTATCAATGGTGGCAAATCGGGGCAGCTTAACCTCTTGCTCTCCGCAGTTCAACACTCTCACGCGCACTCTTCCCTTCCGTATTAATGAATAAAACTGTGATATAAATAGTATATAGATACCCCACAAATGCAGATAAAGGTAGGTTATGGGAAAAGGGAGAAGAGGGAAACAGGAAAATAGTGTAATAAAGTATACCTTCCAGGGGGGAGAGGAAATGGCAGCACAGCCAGTGGAGGTGAAGCAAGGGGAAGCCTGCAACTAAATTGTTGAGAGCATTATCACATGGTGACTGAGCCTGATTGTAACGGGAGCATAGAGGTGCCGATCCTGTCTTACCTGCGTTGGTGTAGAAGTGGGTTTCCAGTGGTGGAGTCAGCTGTGTGCAGTGGTGGCTGTGGGTTCTTTTATGTGCGACCGTAGTAATAGCTGCGCCCACTTCCTGTATGGGAGTGGAATGCAGTGAGGCTAATGGAACGCACGTCCACGTGCCGCGCCCCTGAAGGTAATACCGATCATTGAATACAAAAAAATTTCTCATACTACTGTATGGGGGTCCCTATATTTAATATGATATCCAAGCCACAGCATCCACCGTTACTTCACCACACCCATTCAGTGACAGCTCACCAAGTCAACCAGAGGAGTGGTGTAAGGAATTACACGTAGGCACTGACTCCACACCTTCACATCACAAGAAGCGGGTCCACAGGGTAGTGCAAGAATACGAGCAAGTCTTCAGCAAACATCCGCTAGACTTTGGGAGAATAAAAGGGGTCCATATTCATGGTTTAAGAACTTGGGTTCTAACGTGCCCAGAGTATGCTCCACTCTATGCTCCCTTTACAATCAGGCTCAGTCACCATGTGATAACGCTCTCAACTCTTTAGTTGCAGGCTTCCTTTTGCTTCACCTCCACTGGCTGTGCTGCCATTTCCTCTCACCCCCAGAAGGTATACTTTATTACACTATTTTCCTCTTTCCCTGTTCCCCCTTTTCCCATAACCTACCTTTATTTACAATTGTGGGGTATCTATATGATATTTACATCATAGTTTTATTCATTAGTGCGGAAGGGAAGAGTGCCCGTGAGAGTGTTAAACTGCGGAGAGCAGGAGGTTAAGCTGCCCCGACTTGCCACCATTGATAAGCTGTTCACAGTAGATACACATGCTATCCAAGTAGCAGCATCCACTATTACTGCACCCCACCCAGTCAGTGACTGCTCACCAAGTCAGCCAGAGGAGTGGTGTAAGGAATTACACGTAGGCACTGACTCCACACCTTCACATCACAAGAAGCGGGTCCACAGGGTAGTGCAAGAATACGAGCGAGCAAGTCTTCAGCAAACATCCGCTAGATTTTGGGGGAATAAAAGGGGTCCAACACTACATCCCCACAGGTGCACACCCACCCATCAAAGAGAGCTATAAGCCAATACCACCTTCACATTACCAGTGTACCAAGGACATGTTGAGCAACATGAAGGCGGCTGGGGTTATCCGTGACAGTTGTAGCCTTTGGGCAGCTCCGTTGGTCCTGTTAAAGAAGAAGGACGGCACCACTCCCCCGTATTGAGGAATCGCTAGCTGCATTGAGAACTGCAAATTATTTTTCTACCCTTGATCTCACTAGTCACTATTGGCTAGTGTCCGTTGCTGAGGCAGACCGGGGGAAGACCGCCTTTGCCACCCCTATGGCGCTGGAGGTCGGCAGACTGTTGTTCAAAAGCAGTGTCTGACGAACAAATTTGCTTCATCCTGAGGAACTGGCCAGTCGGTACGGCCCGGATGGTGGAGGGGGTATGAGCAGAAGAAGCATGCAGCAGTACGTTGACTGATGTTTCCTTCCTATGGACGTCGGTCTGAACAATTCGCTCAGAACCGAATGAAATTTTAATATCCAGGAAGTCAACGCAACTGCTGCTATGCTTATGTGTCAATCTGATGTTAAAGGTGTTGTTATTAAGTTCCTCCATAAATGTCTCGAGCTGCTCCACAGTGCCCTGCCAAAAAATCAAAATATCATCAATATACCTTAGCCAGCACTGCACATGGGCGCCAGCCCCTGCACCTCCGTCACCAAAAACCAACCAATCCCAGTACCTCTGCCTTCTATCTAGGTGCCTTGAGTTATGTCCTGTAAACTGTCACAGCGACCCAGACACACATGTGTAGTAGGGGAATATCCCTGCTGAGATGCCAGTGCTAGAGCACTCGTTTGCTGTGGAGTTGAACGCTATGTGAGCAGTTCTTACCTTCAATGAGCAGAAGTCTCTTTTTTCAGATTTCAATATCTCTGTGGGTATCTGGCAGAAATATGGAATACTCTTTACTGCTAAGACCCTGTACACCACTCCCACTAAAGGGGGCTTTACACGCTGCGACATCGCTAATGCGGAGTCGTTGGGGTCACGGAATTTGTGACGCACATCCGGCCGCATTAGCGATGTTGCTGCGTGTGACACCGATGAGCGATTTTGCATCGTTGCAAAAACGTGCAAAATCGCTCATCGGTGACATGGGTCTCCATTCTCGATTATCGTTACTGCAGCAGTAACGATGTAGTTCGTCGCTCCTGCGGCAGCACACATCACTCCGTGTGACACCGCAGAAACGAGGAACCTCTCCTTACCTGCCTCCCAGCCGCTATGAGGAAGGAAGGAGGTGGGCGGGATGTTCCGGCCACTCATCTCCGCCCCTCCGCTGCTATTGGGCGGTCGCTCAGTGACGTCGCTGTGACGCCGCACGGACCGCCCCCTTAGAAAGGAGGCGGTTCGCCGGTCACAGCGACGTCGCCGGTCAGGTAAGTATGTGTGACGGGTCTGGTCGGTGTTGTGCGGCATGGGCAGCGATTTGCCCGTGTCGCGCAACAGATGGGGCGGGTACCCACACTAGCGATATCGGGACCGATATCGCAGTGTGTAAAGTAGCCTTTAGTCACATGACCAAGACTGTATCTGTGTCCCTACAACACACTTGAGACAAATGTGTGTGTGAGCCTGCATTGTGGGGTATATATAATATATTATAGAGCTGGGAAGGATCATTCTAAGCAGTGAGCTGTTCCAGTATTTGTAGGAAAATACCCAGTAGAAGCATCAAACACAGCACCAATACCTCCCATCAGTATCCCACCACAGTGCCATGTAACCCATGCCCTACACTCCCATCTACACCAATACTATACAGGCACAAACTAGTATATCTGACTAAAAGCCCCCAAAATATGAAGAACGGCCTATAGTTGAGTGTGGATATAAAATCTATGTGAGCAGAGCTAGAATAGAAATCACTGATCGCATTGAAGTCATTCTGACCATAAATCACCATGATATCAAGGTGAGGAGTTGTGTGTTACTGCTGGGAGGAAAGGGTTAACAGTGGAATATTAAGGTGCATTTCTGTGTGCAGTGTTACTAGTCAATGTAACAATTCAATATGAGCTGCTCTTGGTGCCGGGGGAGGGAGATGCTCTCCTGAGCAAGATAGATGGGGAATGAACATGATATCTATATAGTGTAAGGCAGGGGGTCTCAAACTCGGCTGGGTGTATGGGCCGCACAGAGGAAAAAAATAATTTGGGGGGCTGCATTCTTTGCAGGACAAAGTGACATTTTTATTGGTACCATATATATATATTTTTTTCACACACCTTTGGATGACTGATTTTCAACATTTTTCACTTGTTTATTATAACAAATGTGCACATTCTTTGGTTAAATCTAAAAAAAAAAAATTTGATGTTAAAAAAAAGTCATGCCTTATTTTGTTTTTTTTTACATTTTATCCCTTTCTTTTAACTAATAGTGTTACAATTATGACGCTAGCGTTTTGTGAAGGGAATGCTTTGCCTACTTCCGTGACTATGGCCTTCCGGAACTGCTGCATTTTGGCTGACCTCTCCGCCTCGGGAATAAGAGACATAAAGTTCTCCTTGTAGCGTGGGTCTAACAGTGTTACCAACCAGTAATGATTGTCGGCCAAGATGTTCTTAACGCGAGGGTCACGAGACAGGCAGCTTACCATAAAGTCATCCATGTGCGCCAGACTCTTAACAGCCATCACTTCAGTATCCAGACCAACACGATGACTGAACATGCTGTCCTCCTCCTTCTCCTCCTCCTCCTCCTCATCATCTACCCTGTCCTCTGGCCAGCCACGCTGAACTGAGCATATGACTGGTATGCATGTCATATCCTCAATTTGGCCGGAGAGTTGCTCCATGTCTTCATCCTCCTCCTCGTCATAGTCCTCCACTGCACGTTGTGATGAGACGAGGCTGGGCTGTGTGTTATCACCCACACCCACTACTGTTTCTTGCTCCAACTCATCGTGTTCCGCCTGCAATGCATCATGTTTGGTTTTGAGCAGAGACCATTTTAGAAGGCAGAGAAGCGGTATGGTGACGCTAATAATGGCGTCATCGCCGCTCACCATCTTGGTGGAGTCCTCAAAGTTTTGGAGGATGGTACATAGGTCGGACATCCATCTCCACTCCTCAGGTGTTATGTGTGGAGTTTGACCCATTTCCCGACGGCTTAGGTGATGCAGGTACTCAACAACTGCCCTCTTCTGCTCACATATCCTGATCAACATGTGCAGAGTTGAATTCCAACGCGTGGGGACATCACACACCAGTCTGTGAGCCGGAAGATGCAAACGACGCTGAAAGCCGGCAAGGCCGGCTGAAGCAGTAGGTGACTTTCGAAAATGTGCAGACAGGCAGCGAACTTTTACCAGCAGATCAGACAGCTCTGGGTATGACTTTAGAAACCGCTGAACCACGAGGTTGAGCACATGGGCCATGCATGGAACATGTGTCAGCTGGCCTCACCTCAAAGCCGCCACCAGGTTCCGGCCATTGTCACACACAACCTTTCCTGGCTTTAGGTTCAGAGGTGTGAGCCAGTGATCTGCATGCTGTTTTAGAGCTGTCCACACCTCTTCTGCATTGTGGGGTTTGTCACCTATGCAGATTAGCTGCAGCACAGTCTGTTGCCGCTTCGCCGAGGCAGTGCTGCAGTGCTTCCAGCTTGGGACTGGTGTGGAGGGTAAAGTGGATGAGGATGCGCAGGAGGAGGAGGAGGCTGAAGAGCATGACATTCCGGAGCTGTAGAGTGTGGGTGAAACCCTGACTGAGGTAGGGCCTGCAAACCTTGGTGTGGGAAGGACTTGTTCCGTTCCTCGCTCAAACTGGGTCCCAGCTGGGCTGGGCTGGGTCCCTACCCGGCTGGGTAGGGCGTTGTGGGGGGTTTGTCTATCTCCGTTTGAGGTGAGTTTGTTTAAGTTAGCCTTTTCTTTGGCGTTTTTTGGAGCCCTGCGGGTTGGGGAGTTGGTATCGCCCAGTAAGGCGTTCCCCGGGGGCTTGGATTGGGGTGACATTATGTCAGTGGAAAACGGAGTTGAATTTTGGATTAGGAAATCGAAAACTGATCAGAGAGGTGTGGGTAGACTAGTCCGTTTGGGGATGGTTGTGGCATCTGATATGTGCCCGTTCAAGTGTCTCGGGAATTTTCAACAGATCCGTCCGAAGGTGGATGGCCCCTTATTATGTCACGAGGATGGGTCCTTTTTATCGAGATACCAATTTGTGAGTGTTTTTAGGGCATGTTTGAAGTCGTTGGGGTTAGATCCGAAGTCTTTCGGATTGGGGCAGCGACGGAGGCCTCTATATGCGGCCTACCGGAGGAGACAGTTAAGCAGATTGGTAGGTGGAAGTCGCAGCGCTTTAAGTCGTATGTACGTCCCCAGGTGGTTGTTGGCAATTGAGGGGAAAAGGGGGGGGTATTAGGGTAGCAATGGGGGGGGTGAGAGTGTGTGTTTTTTGTCAATTTGGTTTGGTGAGGCAATAAAATGGTGTCGTCTGTACATTTTGTATTGCAGAAGCACCCCCTCTTCCTTCCCTGGTCTGGATCCTTGGCCACTCTTATGTGTATTGGGGAGCCCGACGAGCGGACGCGAGATGGAACGGGAGACAGCTAGGTTTTGAGAAGGACCTGGCTCTCGTGCGATGGCTCGGTGTTCGGGGGTTAGGGTGGAACAGGGTGTTGCAGGAGGTGCATAGATACGCCCGGTTGGACAGACCTCCTGACATGTTAGTGTTGCATGCCGGGGGGAATGATTTGGGTGGGCGTCCTTTTCGAATCTTGATAAAGGACATCAAACATGATTTGTTACGGTTATGGGTGTCGTTTCCAGGTCTAACGATAGTCTGGTCGGAGATAGTAGCGAGAAAGAGTTGGCAGAAAGCGCGGTCAGTTTACAGGTTGAACAAGGCGCGGGCGAAGGTTAATAGGGCGATCTCGAAGTTTGTTAGTCGGAACGGGGGTATAGCAATACGGCATGTTGAGTTGGAAAGGACGGAAGAGGAATTTTGGTTGGCTGACGGGGTACACCTTAATGCGGTGGGAACTGACTTATGGGCTCTTGGCTTGCAGGGAGGTATTGAGAGGGCCCTTTGGTTGCGGGGGGTCTCAGGCACTTGAAGGGTTTCAAGGTGCCTTCGTTGTGGTGTTGTTTATTGGTGGGTCCTTGAAGTTGGTTTAAAATTGGTTCGGGGATTCATCCGGGTATGGATCCCCTCATTGGCAGAATTGATGGTCCCCTGGTGATTTTGGGGGGGAACCCCGACGGGGTATGTCGGGGCCCCTGGGGGTGTGGTTGGGGTTGACGGAGGATTAACCCTTACCATTTGGTGCTCCTGAGCCAGTGTGGGTAACGGCTGGGAGCAAGTTGAGGTTTTTTATTGCTCGGTTATGGGAATCACCAGGGTTTTGGTAGCTTCAAGGACCTTACCACATTGCAAATTTTATTGGTTATGTATTCTTGTTAATAAAATGGCTGCTATGGCCAAAATTATCCAAAGATAAATTTGTGTCTGTGTAATTACTTTTAAATAAGAAATGGGAATGGAGGTGTGGGGTATGAAAGGAAGACCGGAGTCAACAATTCCAGGGTCAAGCATGTTTATTTGCCTAAGCTTCGTTCCAGGGTAGAAAGGGTAAGAGTGCCTTTCAGAATTCGAAGTGGTCGGACTGTACGGGCCACCAAGAACTGCAGGAGAGCTTGAACATCTTCCCATGGATTTGCGACATCCTCCCTCATCAGTTACGTAGGTAAGCAGGTTCTCAGCATTGCAGCCCATTTGTTATCTTAAGTTAGTTAAGCGGGGTTAACTAACCTGTCAGTTCAGCCTTAGGTCTAAAGCAGAGGCCTGGACTCCACTCCTTACTCCTCACTCCACAACTCTCCTTAAAAACAACTGACTCCTTTTTCCTGCCCCGGGGTCTCCAGACCCCTAGGTGGGCGTTTCCTTCCGTCTGGTCCTGCCCACTGGTGTGCCTGTCTTTCCCTGGGGGAGGTGACTAGGGTTTTCTGGTTGGCTTTGTGTGACTTAGGTGAGGGAAGTTGTTATGCGGGGGCCTATGTGTGACTACCTGCAGTGTCAGGGCGTCACATATGTATGTGTGTATGTCTGCTAAAGGAATCCGCACCGTCATATTTACAAACACAAAATGTTGACTCTATGCACAGAAGAGAGTCATTCTATTTACATGATTTGTGTTTTTTTACCTTTTAAAACTATCATTAAATGTTAAGTTTTAGTTAGGGATTTATGCTTCTGTCTGTCTCTCTCCCAGTCTCTGTCATCTGTCTGTCTCTG
The DNA here is from genome assembly GCF_048569485.1 of Anomaloglossus baeobatrachus. Classification (NCBI taxonomy): domain Eukaryota; kingdom Metazoa; phylum Chordata; class Amphibia; order Anura; family Aromobatidae; genus Anomaloglossus; species Anomaloglossus baeobatrachus. The sequence goes on along the minus strand of NW_027442457.1, from coordinate 75,030 downwards.
TGTGTCTCTATCTCTATCCATGTCTGTCTGTCTCTCTATCTCTGTCTGTCTCTCTTTGTCTGTCTGTCTCTCTCTCTCTTTGTGGCTGTCTGTTTCTATGTCTGTCTGTCTCTTTTCCAGGCCTGTCTCTTTTCCAGGTCTGTCTCTTTTCCAGGTCTGTCTCTTTCCCTGTCTGTCTGTCTCTTCCCCTGTCTGTCTCTTCCCCTGTCTGTCTCTTCCCCTGTCTGTCTCTGTATTTCTTTGTCTGTCTCTGTCTTTCTCTTCCCCTGTCTGTCTCTTTCCCTGTCTCTTTCTGCCTGTCTCTCTTTGTCTCTCTCTGTCTGACTCATTCCCCGTTTGTCTCTTTCCCTGTCTATCTCTGTATTTCTTTGTCTGTCTCTATCTGTCTGTCTCTCTCTGTCTGTCTCTTCCCCTGTCTGTCTCTTTCCCTGTCGGTCTGCCTTTTCTCCTGCCTGTCTCTGTATGTTTGTCTCTGTCTGTTTCCCTATCTGCCTCTGTCTCTTTCTCTGTCTCTGTCTGTCTGCCTTTTTTCCCTGTCTATCTCTGTCTGTCTCTTTCCCTGTCTGCCTCTGTCTGTTTGTCTCTGTCTCTTTCCCTGTCTGTCTATGCCTATCTGTCTCTGTCTGTTTGTCTCTCAGTCTGTGTCTGTCTCTCTCTATCTGTCTCCCCACTGACATCATATTATCTCACACATAAGCTTCTTATACTATGAATGTCCTTTGTTCCTATAGCAACCAATCACAGCTGCTATTAATAACTTGCAGCTCCCACCTCCATTCAGTTTAATGGAGGCAGGTTTTTTGGAGAGTAACTGTAAAGCGTGGGGTTAAATATTCCTGTTAAAACATAGTCTACGACGTTCCCTGAGTCACATGAGGTGTCTGCAAAATTTTGTGTTTGTAAATATGACGGTGCGGATTCCTTTAGCAGACATACACACATACATATGTGACGCCCTGACACTGCAGGTAGTCACACATAGGCCCCCGCATAACAACTTCCCTCACCTAAGTCACACAAAGCCAACCAGAAAATCCTAGTCACCTCCCCCAGGGAAAGACAGGCACACCAGTGGGCAGGACCAGACGGAAGGAAACGCCCACCTAGGGATCTGGAGACCCCGGGGCAGGAAAAAGGAGTCAGTTGTTTTTAAGGAGAGTTGTGGAGTGAGGAGTAAGGAGTGGAGTCCAGGCCTCTGCTTTAGACCTGAGGCTGAACTGACAGGTTAGTTAACCCTGCTTAACTAACTTAAGACAACAAATGGGCTGCAATGCTGAGAACCTGCTTACCTACGTAACTGATGAGGGAGGATGTCGCAAATCCATGGGAAGATGTTCAAGCTCTCCTGCAGTTCTTGGTGGTCCGTACAGTCCGACCACTTCGAATTCTGAAAGGCACTCTTACCCTTTCTACCCTGGAACGAAGCTTACGCAAATAAACATGCTTGACCCTGGAATTGTTGACTCCGGTCTTCCTTTCATACCCCACACCTCCATTCCCATTTCTTATTTAAAAGTAATTACACAGACACAAATTTATCTTTGGATAATTTTGGCCATAGCAGCCATTTTATTAACAAGAATACATAACCAATAAAATTTGCAATGTGGTAAGGTCCTTGAAGCTACCAAAACCCTGGTGATTCCCATAACCGAGCAATAAAAAACCTCAACTTGCTCCCAGCCGTTACCCACACTGGCTCAGGAGCACCAAATGGTAAGGGTTAATCCTCCGTCAACCCCAACCACACCCCCAGGGGCCCCGACATACCCCGTCGGGGTTCCCCCCCAAAATCACCAGGGGACCATCAATTCTGCCAATGAGGGGATCCATACCCGGATGAATCCCCGAACCAATTTTAAACCAACTTCAAGGACCCACCAATAAACAACACCACAACGAAGGCACCTTGAAACCCTTCAAGTGCCTGAGACCCCCCGCAACCAAAGGGCCCTCTCAATACCTCCCTGCAAGCCAAGAGCCCATAAGTCAGTTCCCACCGCATTAAGGTGTACCCCGTCAGCCAACCAAAATTCCTCTTCCGTCCTTTCCAACTCAACATGCCGTATTGCTATACCCCCGTTCCGACTAACAAACTTCGAGATCGCCCTATTAACCTTCGCCCGCGCCTTGTTCAACCTGTCAACTGACCGCGCTTTCTGCCAACTCTTTCTCGCTACTATCTCCGACCAGACTATCGTTAGACCTGGAAACGACACCCATAACCGTAACAAATCATGTTTGATGTCCTTTATCAAGATTCGAAAAGGACGCCCACCCAAATCATTCCCCCCGGCATGCAACACTAAGATGTCAGGAGGTCTGTCCAACCGGGCGTATCTATGCACCTCCTGCAACACCCTGTTCCACCCTAACCCCCGAACACCGAGCCATCGCACGAGAGCCAGGTCCTTCTCAAAACCTAGCTGTCTCCCGTTCCATCTCGCGTCCGCTCGTCGGGCTCCCCAATACACATAAGAGTGGCCAAGGATCCAGACCAGGGAAGGAAGGGGGGGTGCTTCTGCAATACAAAATGTACAGACGACACCATTTTATTGCCTCACCAAACCAAATTGACAAAAAACACACACTCTCCCCCCCCCATTGCTACCCTAATACCCCCCCCTTTTCCCCTCAATTGCCAACAACCACCTGGGGACGTACATACGACTTAAAGCGCTGCGACTTCCACCTACCAATCTGCTTAACTGTCTCCTCCGGTAGGCCGCATATAGAGGCCTCCGTCGCTGCCCCAATCCGAAAGACTTCGGATCTAACCCCAACGACTTCAAACATGCCCTAAAAACACTCACAAATTGGTATCTCGATAAAAAGGACCCATCCTCGTGACATAATAAGGGGCCATCCACCTTCGGACGGATCTGTTGAAAATTCCCGAGACACTTGAACGGGCACATATCAGATGCCACAACCATCCCCAAACGGACTAGTCTACCCACACCTCTCTGATCAGTTTTCGATTTCCTAATCCAAAATTCAACTCCGTTTTCCACTGACAATGTCACCCCAATCCAAGCCCCCGGGGAACGCCTTACTGGGCGATACCAACTCCCCAACCCGCAGGGCTCCAAAAAACGCCAAAGAAAAGGCTAACTTAAACAAACTCACCTCAAACGGAGATAGACAAACCCCCCACAATGCCCTACCCAGCCCAGCCCAGCTGGGACCCAGTTTGAGCGAGGAACGGAACAAGTCCTTCCCACACCAAGGTTTGCAGGCCCTACCTCAGTCAGGGTTTCACCCACACTCTACAGCTCCGGAATGTCATGCTCTTCAGCCTCCTCCTCCTCCTGCGCATCCTCATCCACTTTACCCTCCACACCAGTCCCAAGCTGGAAGCACTGCAGCACTGCCTCGGCGAAGCGGCAACAGGCTGTGCTGCAGCTAATCTGCATAAGTGACAAATCCCACAATGCAGAAGAGGTGTGGACAGCTCTAAAACAGCATGCAGATCACTGGCTCACACCTCTGAACCTAAAGCCAGGAAAGGTTGTGTGTGACAATGGCCGGAACCTAGTGGCGGCTTTGAGGCGAGGCCAGCTGACACATGTTCCATGCATGGCCCATGTGCTCAACCTCGTGGTTCAGCGGTTTCTAAAGTCATACCCAGAGCTGTCTGATCTGCTGGTAAAAGTTTGCCGCCTGTCTGCACATTTTCGAAAGTCACCTACTGCTTCAGCCGGCCTTGCCGGCTTTCAGCGTCGTTTGCATCTTCCGGCTCACAGACTGGTGTGTGATGTCCCCACGCGTTGGAATTCAACTCTGCACATGTTGATCAGGATATGTGAGCAGAAGAGGGCAGTTGTTGAGTACCTGCATCACCTAAGCCGTCGGGAAATGGGTCAAACTCCACACATAACACCTGAGGAGTGGAGATGGATGTCCGACCTATGTACCATCCTCCAAAACTTTGAGGACTCCACCAAGATGGTGAGCGGCGATGACGCCATTATTAGCGTCACCATACCGCTTCTCTGCCTTCTAAAACGGTCTCTGCTCAAAACCAAACATGATGCATTGCAGGCGGAACACGATGAGTTGGAGCAAGAAACAGTAGTGGGTGTGGGTGATAACACATAGCCCAGCCTCGTCTCATCACAACGTGCAGTGGAGGACTATGACGAGGAGGAAGATGAAGACATGGAGCAACTCTCCGGCCAAATTGAGGATATGACATGCATACCAGTCATATGCTCAGTTCAGCGTGGCTGGCCAGAGGACAGGGTAGATGAGGAGGAGGAGGAGAAGGAGGAGGACAGCATGTTCAGTCATCGTGTTGGTCTGGATACTGAAGTGATGGCTGTTAAGAGTCTGGCGCACATGGATGACTTTATGGTAAGCTGCCTGTCTCGTGACCCTCGCGTTAAGAACATCTTGGCCGACAATCATTACTGGTTGGTAACACTGTTAGACCCACGCTACAAGGAGAACTTTATGTCTCTTATTCCCGAGGCGGAGAGGTCAGCCAAAATGCAGCAGTTCCGGAAGGCCATAGTCACGGAAGTAGGCAAAGCATTCCCTTCACAAAACGCTAGCGTCATAATTGTAACACTATTAGTTAAAAGAAAGGGATAAAATGTAAAAAAAAACAAAATAAGGTTTTTCTCACACCCATGTTCCTGTGTTCTTTGATATGATATGTGTTCATTTCCTTCACTATATAGGATTGCAAGTTTTCCATTTGTACCTTAATGGCAATGACGCTATACAATTGAACACATATCATCCTGTTATGAAATATAGGTGTGTATTTACCTGCTTGACTATTTTTGGTTGTTTGATCCAGAATGTTTCTCCAGATAGGTCATGTGGAAATTTTCTTTCCTCAGTACAAATGTTTTCACTATGGCTTTGGAAAAATTTTTTGTATGTGCCTCATGGTCATTTGACCCATTGTACTCTCAAGTAGCAATATATTGTACTGTTATGTTGTACTATGTACTAATTACGTGTTTATATGGTTTTGTAACCCTTTATGATCTTAGATAACTTTATCCTTGATAAAGACCTAAAAACAAGGTCGAAACGTTGGATGAATTATCCTTTTGCACAAATAAAGAATTTTCAGCATTCCAAGAGTTCTTTTCTTACGTTATTAATCACTATAGTGTACCAGAGCTATTTCTTTTGAATTGACTCTTATTTTTTCTGAGCACCTGCTATATACACAGTGAGCCAGACATATTCAATTTTCATTCAGAAGGCAGAGGGAAGCCTTAGCAGCTGAGCATATATCTTTGCTTGTGAGCATTAGAACAGGCCGGCGATTACAGGGTAACATGAAAAATGTCCAGCTTGCATTACGACTAGAACATGACAATATCCTTTTAAGTACTAACCTATGATGCGTTCCTAAGCAGTTGATGTTATATGTTCTACATTTCATTTTCTGCATACTTTACAAGTAGTAGAATTTGCTTTGATATAGGCAACTGGATTTTCACAATGAAAAGGCAAAGGATAACGCCCGAAAAAGACGCCATACATTATGTCAGTGCCATCACTGACAAACCTGGATTGACCATGAAATACGGTATGGAGAGCTATTGTCATCGTATTAGATAGATAAGAATGATTATATGTATTGTAGAAATGTCTCCTATCATGTTCCCTAATTTTTTATTATGTCCACATCCTGGTCCCCATCTTGGACATCATAACAAACGTGCACTTTTTTGTTTAATTTACACATTGGACCATAGGAAAAATGACACTACAGCTACAGAGGTGACCGTCTGATAGCCCAGCTCGACTATCCATCTCTACTGAAGACCCTTTCAGTTTTTTGAGAGTTGGGTGGAGGACATCATCTCTGAAAATAGGGTCCCACAGCTGCACCCCATCAGTGTGAGCAGGACTCTTAGGACTCTTAGAAGAGTCAATGCTCTGAGACCATGGAGGGCGCTTAGCCCCCTCTCTTCGTCACTGAGGATGATTTCATTTTTCAGGGATTAGAGAGGGTGGTCCTTGTGGTGGACTGCAGGTATGGAGAGCTGTTGTCATCGTATTAAATAGATAAGAATGATTATATGTATTGTAGAAATGTCTCCTATCATGTTCCCTAATTTTTTATTATGTCCACATCCTGGTCCCCATCTTGGACATCATAACAAACGTGCACTTTTTTGTTTAATTTACACATTGGACCATAGGAAAAATGACACTACAGCTACAGAGGTGACCGTCTGATAGCCCAGCTCGACTATCCATCTCTACTGAAGACCCTTTCAGCTATTTGAGAGTTGGGTGGAGAACATCATCTCTGAAAATAGGGTCCCACAGCTGCACCCCATCAGTGTGAGCAGGACTCTTAGGACTCTTAGAAGAGTCAATGCTCTGAGACCATGGGGGGCGCTTAGCCCCCTCTCTTCGTCACTGAGGATGATTTCACTTTTCAGGGAATAGAGAGGGTGGTCCTTGTGGTGGACTGCAGGTATGGAGAGCTGTTGTCATCGTATTAGATAGATAAGAATGATTATATGTATTGTAGAAATGTCTCCTATCATGTTCCCTATTTTTTTATTATGTCCACATCCTGGTCCCCATCTTGGACATCATAACAAACGTGCACTTTTTTGTTTAATTTACACATTGGACCATAGGAAAAATGACACTACAGCTACAGAGGTGACCGTCTGATAGCCCAGCTCGACTATCCATCTCTACTGAAGACCCTTTCAGCTTTTTGAGAGTTGGGTGGAGGACATCATCTCTGAAAATAGGGTCCCACAGCTGCACCCCATCAGTGTGAGCAGGAATCTTAGGACTCTTAGAAGAGTCAATGCTCTGAGACCATGGGGGGCGCTTAGCCCCCTCTCTTCGTCACTGAGGATGATTTCATTTTTCAGGGATTAGAGAGAGTGGTCCTTGTGGTGGACTGCAGGTATGGAGAGCTGTTGTGATTGTATTAGATAGATAAGAATGATTATATGTATTGTAGAAATGTCTCCTATCATGTTCCCTAATTTTTTATTATGTCCTCATCCTGGTCCCCATCTTGGACATCATAACAAACGTGCACTTTTTTGTTTAATTTACACATTGGACCATAGGAAAAATGACACTACAGCTACAGAGGTGACCGTCTGATAGCCCAGCTCGACTATCCATCTCTACTGAAGACCCTTTCAGCTTTTTGAGAGTTGGGTGGAGGACATCATCTCTGAAAATAGGGTCCCACAGCTGCACCCCATCAGTGTAAGCAGGACTCTTAGGACTCTTAGAAGAGTCAATGCTCTAAAACCATGGGGGGCGCTTAGCCCCCTCTCTTCGTCCCTGAGGATGATTTCATTTTTCAGGGATTAGAGAGGGTGGTCCTTGTGGTGGACGGCAGGTATGGAGAGCTGTTGTCATCGTATTAGATAGATAAGAATGATTATATGTATTGAAGAAATGTCTCCTATCATGTTCCCTAATTTCTTATTATGTCCACATCCTGGTCCCCATCTTGGACATCATAACAAACGTGCACTTTTTTGTTTAATTTACACATTGGACCATAGGAAAAATGACACTACAGCTACAGAGGTGACCGTCTGATAGCCCAGCTCGACTACCCATCTCTACTGAAGACCCTTTCAGCTTTTTGAGAGTTGGGTGGAGGACATCATCTCTGAAAATAGGGTCCCACAGCTTCACCCCATCAGTGTGAGCAGGACTCTTAGGACTCTTAGAAGAGTCAATGCTCTGGTACCATGGGGGGCGCTTGGCCCCCTCTCTTCGTCACTGAGGATGATTTCATTTTTCAGGGATTAGAGAGGGTGGTCCTTGTGGTGGACAGCAGGTATGGAGAGCTGTTGTCATCGTATTAGATAGATAAGAATGATTATATGTATTGTAGAAATGTCTCCTATCATGTTCCCTAATTTTTTATTATGTCCACATCCTGGTCCCCATCTTGGACATCATAACAAACGTGCACTTTTTTGTTTAATTTACACATTGGACCATAGGAAAAATGACACTACAGCTACAGAGGTGACCGTCTGATAGCCCAGCTCGACTATCCATCTCTACTGAAGACCCTTTCAGCTTTTTGAGAGTTGGGTGGAGGACATCATCTCTGAAAATAGGGTCCCACAGCTGCACCCCATCAGCGTGAGCAGGACTCTTAGGACTCTTAGAAGAGTTAATGCTCTGAGACCATGGGGGCGCTTAGCCCCCTCTCTTCGTCACTGAGGATGATTTCATTTTTCAGGGATTAGAGAGGGTGGTCCTTGTGGTGGACTGCAGGTATGGAGAGCTGTTGTCATCGTATTAGATAGATAAGAATGATTATATGTATTGTAGAAATGTCTCCTATCATGTTCCCTAATTTTTTATTATGTCCACATCCTGGTCCCCATCTTGGACATCATAACAAACGTGCACTTTTTTGTTTAATTTACACATTGGACCATAGGAAAAATGACACTACAGCTACAGAGGTGACCGTCTGATAGCCCAGCTCGACTATCCATCTCTACTGAAGACCCTTTCAGCTTTTTGAGAGTTGGGTGGAGGACATCATCTCTGAAAATAGGGTCCCACAGCTGCACCCCATCAGTGTGAGCAGGACTCTTAGGACTCTTAGAAGAGTCAATGCTCTGAGACCATTGGGGGCACTTAGCCCCCTCTCTTCATCACTGAGGATGATTTCATTTTTCAGGGATTAGAGAGGGTGGTCCTTGTGGTGGACTGCAGATATGGAGAGCTGTTATCATCGTATTAGATAGATAAGAATGATTATATGTATTGTAGAAATGTCTCCTATCATGTTCCCTAATTTTTTATTATGTCCACATCCTGGTCCCCATCTTGGACATCATAACAAACGTGCACTTTTTTGTTTAATTTACACATTGGACCATAGGAAAAATGACACTACAGCTACAGAGGTGACCGTCTGATAGCCCAGCTCGACTATCCATCTCTACTGAAGACCCTTTCAGTTTTTTGAGAGTTGGGTGGAGGACATCATCTCTGAAAATAGGGTCCCACAGCTGCACCCCATCAGTGTGAGCAGGACTCTTAGGACTCTTAGAAGAGTCAATGCTCTGAGACCATGGAGGGCGCTTAGCCCCCTCTCTTCGTCACTGAGGATGATTTCATTTTTCAGGGATTAGAGAGGGTGGTCCTTGTGGTGGACTGCAGGTATGGAGAGCTGTTGTCATCGTATTAAATAGATAAGAATGATTATATGTATTGTAGAAATGTCTCCTATCATGTTCCCTAATTTTTTATTATGTCCACATCCTGGTCCCCATCTTGGACATCATAACAAACGTGCACTTTTTTGTTTAATTTACACATTGGACCATAGGAAAAATGACACTACAGCTACAGAGGTGACCGTCTGATAGCCCAGCTCGACTATCCATCTCTACTGAAGACCCTTTCAGCTATTTGAGAGTTGGGTGGAGAACATCATCTCTGAAAATAGGGTCCCACAGCTGCACCCCATCAGTGTGAGCAGGACTCTTAGGACTCTTAGAAGAGTCAATGCTCTGAGACCATGGGGGGCGCTTAGCCCCCTCTCTTCGTCACTGAGGATGATTTCACTTTTCAGGGAATAGAGAGGGTGGTCCTTGTGGTGGACTGCAGGTATGGAGAGCTGTTGTCATCGTATTAGATAGATAAGAATGATTATATGTATTGTAGAAATGTCTCCTATCATGTTCCCTATTTTTTTATTATGTCCACATCCTGGTCCCCATCTTGGACATCATAACAAACGTGCACTTTTTTGTTTAATTTACACATTGGACCATAGGAAAAATGACACTACAGCTACAGAGGTGACCGTCTGATAGCCCAGCTCGACTATCCATCTCTACTGAAGACCCTTTCAGCTTTTTGAGAGTTGGGTGGAGGACATCATCTCTGAAAATAGGGTCCCACAGCTGCACCCCATCAGTGTGAGCAGGAATCTTAGGACTCTTAGAAGAGTCAATGCTCTGAGACCATGGGGGGCGCTTAGCCCCCTCTCTTCGTCACTGAGGATGATTTCATTTTTCAGGGATTAGAGAGAGTGGTCCTTGTGGTGGACTGCAGGTATGGAGAGCTGTTGTGATTGTATTAGATAGATAAGAATGATTATATGTATTGTAGAAATGTCTCCTATCATGTTCCCTAATTTTTTGTTATGTCCTCATCCTGGTCCCCATCTTGGACATCATAACAAACGTGCACTTTTTTGTTTAATTTACACATTGGACCATAGGAAAAATGACACTACAGCTACAGAGGTGACCGTCTGATAGCCCAGCTCGACTATCCATCTCTACTGAAGACCCTTTCAGCTTTTTGAGAGTTGGGTGGAGGACATCATCTCTGAAAATAGGGTCCCACAGCTGCACCCCATCAGTGTAAGCAGGACTCTTAGGACTCTTAGAAGAGTCAATGCTCTAAAACCATGGGGGGCGCTTAGCCCCCTCTCTTCGTCCCTGAGGATGATTTCATTTTTCAGGGATTAGAGAGGGTGGTCCTTGTGGTGGACTGCAGGTATGGAGAGCTGTTGTCATCGTATTAGATAGATAAGAATGATTATATGTATTGTAGAAATGTCTCCTATCATGTTCCCTAATTTCTTATTATGTCCACATCCTGGTCCCCATCTTGGACATCATAACAAACGTGCACTTTTTTGTTTAATTTACACATTGGACCATAGGAAAAATGACACTACAGCTACAGAGGTGACCGTCTGATAGCCCAGCTCGACTACCCATCTCTACTGAAGACCCTTTCAGCTTTTTGAGAGTTGGGTGGAGGACATCATCTCGGAAAATAGGGTCCCACAGCTTCACCCCATCAGTGTGAGCAGGACTCTTAGGACTCTTAGAAGAGTCAATGCTCTGGTACCATGGGGGGCGCTTGGCCCCCTCTCTTCGTCACTGAGGATGATTTCATTTTTCAGGGATTAGAGAGGGTGGTCCTTGTGGTGGACAGCAGGTATGGAGAGCTGTTGTCATCGTATTAGATAGATAAGAATGATTATATGTATTGTAGAAATGTCTCCTATCATGTTCCCTAATTTTTTATTATGTCCACATCCTGGTCCCCATCTTGGACATCATAACAAACGTGCACTTTTTTGTTTAATTTACACATTGGACCATAGGAAAAATGACACTACAGCTACAGAGGTGACCGTCTGATAGCCCAGCTCGACTATCCATCTCTACTGAAGACCCTTTCAGCTTTTTGAGAGTTGGGTGGAGGACATCATCTCTGAAAATAGGGTCCCACAGCTGCACCCCATCAGTGTGAGCAGGACTCTTAGGACTCTTAGAAGAGTCAATGCTCTGAGACCATGGGGGGCGCTTAGCCCCCTCTCTTCGTCACTGAGGATGATTTCATTTTTCAGGGATTAGAGAGAGTGGTCCTTGTGGTGGACTGCAGGTATGGAGAGCTGTTGTGATTGTATTAGATAGATAAGAATGATTATATGTATTGTAGAAATGTCTCCTATCATGTTCCCTAATTTTTTGTTATGTCCTCATCCTGGTCCCCATCTTGGACATCATAACAAACGTGCACTTTTTTGTTTAATTTACACATTGGACCATAGGAAAAATGACACTACAGCTACAGAGGTGACCGTCTGATAGCCCAGCTCGACTATCCATCTTTACTGAAGACCCTTTCAGCTTTTTGAGAGTTGGGTGGAGGACATCATCTCTGAAAATAGGGTCCCACAGCTGCACCCCATCAGTGTAAGCAGGACTCTTAGGACTCTTAGAAGAGTCAATGCTCTAAAACCATGGGGGGCGCTTAGCCCCCTCTCTTCGTCCCTGAGGATGATTTCATTTTTCAGGGATTAGAGAGGGTGGTCCTTGTGGTGGACTGCAGGTATGGAGAGCTGTTGTCATCGTATTAGATAGATAAGAATGATTATATGTATTGTAGAAATGTCTCCTATCATGTTCCCTAATTTCGTATTATGTCCACATCCTGGTCCCCATCTTGGACATCATAACAAACGTGCACTTTTTTGTTTAATTTACACATTGGACCATAGGAAAAATGACACTACAGCTACAGAGGTGACCGTCTGATAGCCCAGCTCGACTACCCATCTCTACTGAAGACCCTTTCAGCTTTTTGAGAGTTGGGTGGAGGACATCATCTCTGAAAATAGGGTCCCACAGCTTCACCCCATCAGTGTGAGCAGGACTCTTAGGACTCTTAGAAGAGTCAATGCTCTGGTACCATGGGGGGCGCTTGGCCCCCTCTCTTCGTCACTGAGGATGATTTCATTTTTCAGGGATTAGAGAGGGTGGTCCTTGTGGTGGACTGCAGGTATGGAGAGCTGTTGTCATCGTATTAGATAGATAAGAATGATTATATGTATTGTAGAAATGTCTCCTATCATGTTCCCTAATTTTTTATTATGTCCACATCCTGGTCCCCATCTTGGACATCATAACAAACGTGCACTTTTTTGTTTAATTTACACATTGGACCATAGGAAAAATGACACTACAGCTACAGAGGTGACCGTCTGATAGCCCAGCTCGACTATCCATCTCTACTGAAGACCCTTTCAGCTTTTTGAGAGTTGGGTGGAGGACATCATCTCTGAAAATAGGGTCCCACAGCTGCACCCCATCAGTGTGAGCAGGACTCTTAGGACTCTTAGAAGAGTCAATGCTCTGAGACCATGGGGGGCGCTTAGCCCCCTCTCTTTGTCACTGAGGATGATTTCATTTTTCAGGGATTAGAGAGGGTGGTCCTTGTGGTGGACTGCAGGTATGGAGAGCTGTTGTCTTCGTATTAAATAGATAAGAATGATTATATGTATTGTAGAAATGTCTCCTATCATGTTCCCTAATTTTTTATTATGTCCACATCCTGGTCCCCATCTTGGACATCATAACAAACATGCACTTTTTTGTTTAATTTACACATTGGACCATAGGAAAAATGACACTACAGCTACAGAGGTGACCGTCTGATAGCCCAGCTCGACTATCCATCTCTACTGAAGACCCTTTCAGCTATTTGAGAGTTGGGTGGAGAACATCATCTCTGAAAATAGGGTCCCACAGCTGCACCCCATCAGTGTGAGCAGGACTCTTAGGACTCTTAGAAGAGTCAATGCTCTGAGACCATGGGGGGCGCTTAGCCCCCTCTCTTCGTCACTGAGGATGATTTCACTTTTCAGGGAATAGAGAGGGTGGTCCTTGTGGTGGACTGCAGGTATGGAGAGCTGTTGTCATCGTATTAGATAGATAAGAATGATTATATGTATTGTAGAAATGTCTCCTATCATGTTCCCTATTTTTTTATTATGTCCACATCCTGGTCCCCATCTTGGACATCATAACAAACGTGCACTTTTTTGTTTAATTTACACATTGGACCATAGGAAAAATGACACTACAGCTACAGAGGTGACCGTCTGATAGCCCAGCTCGACTATCCATCTCTACTGAAGACCCTTTCAGCTTTTTGAGAGTTGGGTGGAGGACATCATCTCTGAAAATAGGGTCCCACAGCTGCACCCCATCAGTGTGAGCAGGAATCTTAGGACTCTTAGAAGAGTCAATGCTCTGAGACCATGGGGGGCGCTTAGCCCCCTCTCTTCGTCACTGAGGATGATTTCATTTTTCAGGGATTAGAGAGAGTGGTCCTTGTGGTGGACTGCAGGTATGGAGAGCTGTTGTGATCGTATTAGATAGATAAGAATGATTATATGTATTGTAGAAATGTCTCCTATCATGTTCCCTAATTTTTTATTATGTCCACATCCTGGTCCCCATCTTGGACATCATAACAAACGTGCACTTTTTTGTTTAATTTACACATTGGACCATAGGAAAAATGACACTACAGCTACAGAGGTGACCGTCTGATAGCCCAGCTCGACTATCCATCTCTACTGAAGACCCTTTCAGCTTTTTGAGAGTTGGGTGGAGGACATCATCTCTGAAAATAGGGTCCCACAGCTGCACCCCATCAGTGTAAGCAGGACTCTTAGGACTCTTAGAAGAGTCAATGCTCTAAAACCATGGGGGGCGCTTAGCCCCCTCTCTTCGTCCCTGAGGATGATTTCATTTTTCAGGGATTAGAGAGGGTGGTCCTTGTGGTGGACTGCAGGTATGGAGAGCTGTTGTCATCGTATTAGATAGATAAGAATGATTATATGTATTGTAGAAATGTCTCCTATCATGTTCCCTAATTTCTTATTATGTCCACATCCTGGTCCCCATCTTGGACATCATAACAAACGTGCACTTTTTTGTTTAATTTACACATTGGACCATAGGAAAAATGACACTACAGCTACAGAGGTGACCGTCTGATAGCCCAGCTCGACTACCCATCTCTACTGAAGACCCTTTCAGCTTTTTGAGAGTTGGGTGGAGGACATCATCTCTGAAAATAGGGTCCCACAGCTTCACCCCATCAGTGTGAGCAGGACTCTTAGGACTCTTAGAAGAGTCAATGCTCTGGTACCATGGGGGGCGCTTGGCCCCCTCTCTTCGTCACTGAGGATGATTTCATTTTTCAGGGATTAGAGAGGGTGGTCCTTGTGGTGGACTGCAGGTATGGAGAGCTGTTGTTATCGTATTAGATAGATAAGAATGATTATATGTATTGTAGAAATGTCTCCTATCATGTTCCCTAATTTTTTATTATGTCCACATCCTGGTCCCCATCTTGGACATCATAACAAACGTGCACTTTTTTGTTTAATTTACACATTGGACCATAGGAAAAATGACACTACAGCTACAGAGGTGACCGTCTGATAGCCCAGCTCGACTATCCATCTCTACTGAAGACCCTTTCAGCTTTTTGAGAGTTGGGTGGAGGACATCATCTCTGAAAATAGGGTCCCACAGCTGCACCCCATCAGTGTGAGCAGGACTCTTAGGACTCTTAGAAGAGTTAATGCTCTGAGACCATGGGGGCGCTTAGCCCCCTCTCTTCGTCACTGAGGATGATTTCATTTTTCAGGGATTAGAGAGGGTGGTCCTTGTGGTGGACTGCAGGTATGGAGAGCTGTTGTCATCGTATTAGATAGATAAGAATGATTATATGTATTGTAGAAATGTCTCCTATCATGTTCCCTAATTTTTTATTATGTCCACATCCTGGTCCCCATCTTGGACATCATAACAAACGTGCACTTTTTTGTTTAATTTACACATTGGACCATAGGAAAAATGACACTACAGCTACAGAGGTGACCGTCTGATAGCCCAGCTCGACTACCCATCTCTACTGAAGACCCTTTCAGCTTTTTGAGAGTTGGGTGGAGGACATCATCTCTGAAAATAGGGTCCCACAGCTTCACCCCATCAGTGTGAGCAGGACTCTTAGGACTCTTAGAAGAGTCAATGCTCTGGTACCATGGGGGGCGCTTGGCCCCCTCTCTTCGTCACTGAGGATGATTTCATTTTTCAGGGATTAGAGAGGGTGGTCCTTGTGGTGGACTGCAGGTATGGAGAGCTGTTGTCATCGTATTAGATAGATAAGAATGATTATATGTATTGTAGAAATGTCTCCTATCATGTTCCCTAATTTTTTATTATGTCCACATCCTGGTCCCCATCTTGGACATCATAACAAACGTGCACTTTTTTGTTTAATTTACACATTGGACCATAGGAAAAATGACACTACAGCTACAGAGGTGACCGTCTGATAGCTCAGCTCGACTATCCATCTCTACTGAAGACCCTTTCAGCTTTTTGAGAGTTGGGTGGAGGACATCATCTCTGAAAATAGGGTCCCACAGCTGCACCCCATCAGTGTGAGCAGGACTCTTAGGACTCTTAGAAGAGTTAATGCTCTGAGACCATGGGGGCGCTTAGCCCCCTCTCTTCGTCACTGAGGATGATTTCATTTTTCAGGGATTAGAGAGGGTGGTCCTTGTGGTGGACTGCAGGTATGGAGAGCTGTTGTCATCGTATTAGATAGATAAGAATGATTATATGTATTGTAGAAATGTCTCCTATCATGTTCCCTAATTTTTTATTATGTCCACATCCTGGTCCCCATCTTGGACATCATAACAAACGTGCACTTTTTTGTTTAATTTACACATTGGACCATAGGAAAAATGACACTACAGCTACAGAGGTGACCGTCTGATAGCCCAGCTCGACTATCCATCTCTACTGAAGACCCTTTCAGCTTTTTGAGAGTTGGGTGGAGGACATCATCTCTGAAAATAGGGTCCCACAGCTGCACCCCATCAGTGTGAGCAGGACTCTTAGGACTCTTAGAAGAGTCAATGCTCTGAGACCATGGGGGGCGCTTAGCCCCCTCTCTTTGTCACTGAGGATGATTTCATTTTTCAGGGATTAGAGAGGGTGGTACTTGTGGTGGACTGCAGGTATGGAGAGCTGTTGTCATCGTATTAAATAGATAAGAATGATTATATGTATTGTAGAAATGTCTCCTATCGTGTTCCCTAATTTTTTATTATGTCCACATCCTGGTCCCCATCTTGGACATCATAACAAACGTGCACTTTTTTGTTTAATTTACACATTGGACCATAGGAAAAATGACACTACAGCTACAGAGGTGACCGTCTGATAGCCCAGCTCGACTATCCATCTCTACTGAAGACCCTTTCAGCTTTTTGAGAGTTGGGTGGAGAACATCATCTCTGAAAATAGGGTCCCACAGCTGCACCCCATCAGTGTGAGCAGGACTCTTAGGACTCTTAGAAGAGTCAATGCTCTGAGACCATGGGGGGCGCTTAGCCCCCTCTCTTCGTCACTGAGGATGATTTCACTTTTCAGGGAATAGAGAGGGTGGTCCTTGTGGTGGACTGCAGGTATGGAGAGCTGTTGTCATCGTATTAGATAGATAAGAATGATTATATGTATTGTAGAAATGTCTCCTATCATGTTCCCTATTTTTTTATTATGTCCACATCCTGGTCCCCATCTTGGAAATCATAACAAACGTGCACTTTTTTGTTTAATTTACACATTGGACCATAGGAAAAATGACACTACAGCTACAGAGGTGACCGTCTGATAGCCCAGCTCGACTATCCATCTCTACTGAAGACCCTTTCAGCTTTTTGAGAGTTGGGTGGAGGACATCATCTCTGAAAATAGGGTCCCACAGCTGCACCCCATCAGTGTGAGCAGGAATCTTAGGACTCTTAGAAGAGTCAATGCTCTGAGACCATGGGGGGCGCTTAGCCCCCTCTCTTCGTCACTGAGGATGATTTCATTTTTCAGGGATTAGAGAGAGTGGTCCTTGTGGTGGACTGCAGGTATGGAGAGCTGTTGTGATCGTATTAGATAGATAAGAATGATTATATGTATTGTAGAAATGTCTCCTATCATGTTCCCTAATTTTTTATTATGTCCACATCCTGGTCCCCATCTTGAACATCATAACAAACGTGCACTTTTTTGTTTAATTTACACATTGGACCATAGGAAAAATGACACTACAGCTACAGAGGTGACCGTCTGATAGCCCAGCTCGACTATCCATCTCTACTGAAGACCCTTTCAGCTTTTTGAGAGTTGGGTGGAGGACATCATCTCTGAAAATAGGGTCCCACAGCTGCACCCCATCAGTGTAAGCAGGACTCTTAGGACTCTTAGAAGAGTCAATGCTCTAAAACCATGGGGGGCGCTTAGCCCCCTCTCTTCGTCCCTGAGGATGATTTCATTTTTCAGGGATTAGAGAGGGTGGTCCTTGTGGTGGACTGCAGGTATGGAGAGCTGTTGTCATCGTATTAGATAGATAAGAATGATTATATGTATTGTAGAAATGTCTCCTATCATGTTCCCTAATTTCTTATTATGTCCACATCCTGGTCCCCATCTTGGACATCATAACAAACGTGCACTTTTTTGTTTAATTTACACATTGGACCATAGGAAAAATGACACTACAGCTACAGAGGTGACCGTCTGATAGCCCAGCTCGACTATCCATCTCTACTGAAGACCCTTTCAGCTTTTTGAGAGTTGGGTGGAGGACATCATCTCTGAAAATAGGGTCCCATAGCTTCACCCCATCAGTGTGAGCAGGACTCTTAGGACTCTTAGAAGAGTCAATGCTCTGGTACCATGGGGGGCGCTTGGCCCCCTCTCTTCGTCACTGAGGATGATTTCATTTTTCAGGGATTAGAGAGGGTGGTCCTTGTGGTGGACTGCAGGTATGGAGAGCTGTTGTCATCGTATTAGATAGATAAGAATGATTATATGTATTGTAGAAATGTCTCCTATCATGTTCCCTAATTTTTTATTATGTCCACATCCTGGTCCCCATCTTGGACATCATAACAAACGTGCACTTTTTTGTTTAATTTACACATTGGGCCATAGGAAAAATGACACTACAGCTACAGAGGTGACCGTCTGATAGCCCAGCTCGACTATCCATCTCTACTGAAGACCCTTTCAGCTTTTTGAGAGTTGGGTGGAGGACATCATCTCTGAAAATAGGGTCCCACAGCTGCACCCCATCAGTGTGAGCAGGACTCTTAGGACTCTTAGAAGAGTTAATGCTCTGAGACCATGTGGGCGCTTAGCCCCCTCTCTTCGTCACTGAGGATGATTTCATTTTTCAGGGATTAGAGAGGGTGGTCCTTGTGGTGGACTGCAGGTATGGAGAGCTGTTGTCATCGTATTAGATAGATAAGAATGATTATATGTATTGTAGAAATGTCTCCTATCATGTTCCCTAATTTTTTATTATGTCCACATCCTGGTCCCCATCTTGGACATCATAACAAACGTGCACTTTTTTGTTTAATTTACACATTGGACGAAAGGAAAAATGACACTACAGCTACAGAGGTGACCGTCTGATAGCCCAGCTCGACTATCCATCTCTACTGAAGACCCTTTCAGCTTTTTGAGAGTTGGGTGGAGGACATCATCTCTGAAAATAGGGTCCCACAGCTGCACCCCATCAGTGTGAGCAGGACTCTTAGGACTCTTAGAAGAGTCAATGCTCTGAGACCATTGGGGGCACTTAGCCCCCTCTCTTCGTCACTGAGGATGATTTCATTTTTCAGGGATTAGAGAGGGTGGTCCTTGTGGTGGACTGCAGGTATGGAGAGCTGTTATCATCGTATTAGGTAGATAAGAATGATTATATGTATTGTAGAAATGTCTCCTATCATGTTCCCTAATTTTTTATTATGTCCACATCCTGGTCCCCATCTTGGACATCATAACAAACGTGCACTTTTTTGTTTAATTTACACATTGG
Organism: Anomaloglossus baeobatrachus; assembly: GCF_048569485.1. Lineage (NCBI taxonomy): Eukaryota > Metazoa > Chordata > Amphibia > Anura > Aromobatidae > Anomaloglossus > Anomaloglossus baeobatrachus. The sequence continues at coordinate 55,818 of NW_027442457.1, read as the reverse complement.
ACCATAGGAAAAATGACACTACAGCTACAGAGGTGACCGTCTGATAGCCCAGCTCGACAATCCATCTCTACTGAAGACCCTTTCAGCTTTTTGAGAGTTGGGTGGAGGACATCATCTCTGAAAATAGGGTCCCACAGCTGCACCCCATCAGTGTGAGCAGGACTCTTAGGACTCTTAGAAGAGTCAATGCTCTGAGACCATGGGGGGCGCTTAGCCCCCTCTCTTCGTCACTGAGGATGATTTCATTTTTCAGGGATTAGAGAGGGTGGTCCTTGTGGTGGACTGCAGGTATGGAGAGCTGTTGTCATCGTATTAAATAGATAAGAATGATTATATGTATTGTAGAAATGTCTCCTATCATGTTCCCTAATTTTTTATTATGTCCACATCCTGGTCCCCATCTTGGACATCATAACAAACGTGCACTTTTTTGTTTAATTTACACATTGGACCATAGGAAAAATGACACTACAGCTACAGAGGTGACCGTCTGATAGCCCAGCTCGACTATCCATCTCTACTGAAGACCCTTTCAGCTTTTTGAGAGTTGGGTGGAGGACATCATCTCTGAAAATAGGGTCCCACAGCTGCACCCCATCAGTGTGAGCAGGACTCTTAGGACTCTTAGAAGAGTCAATGCTCTGAGACCATGGGGGGCGCTTAGCCCCCTCTCTTCGTCACTGAGGATGATTTCATTTTTCAGGGATTAGAGAGGGTGGTCCTTGTGGTGGACTGCAGGTATGGAGAGCTGTTGTCATCGTATTAAATAGATAAGAATGATTATATGTATTGTAGAAATGTCTCCTATCATGTTCCCTAATTTTTTATTATGTCCACATCCTGGTCCCCATCTTGGACATCATAACAAACGTGCACTTTTTTGTTTAATTTACACATTGGACCATAGGAAGAATGACACTACAGCTACAGAGGTGACCGTCTGATAGCCCAGCTCGACTACCCATCTCTACTGAAGACCCTTTCAGCTTTTTGAGAGTTGGGTGGAGGACATCATCTCTGAAAATAGGGTCCCACAGCTGCACCCCATCAGTGTGAGCAGGACTCTTAGGACTCTTAGAAGAGTCAATGCTCTGGTACCATGGGGGGCGCTTGGCCCCCTCTCTTCGTCACTGAGGATGATTTCATTTTTCAGGGATTAGAGAGGGTGGTCCTTGTGGTGGACTGCAGGTATGGAGAGCTGTTGTCATCGTATTAGATAGATAAGAATGATTATATGTATTGTAGAAATGTCTCCTATCATGTTCCCTAATTTTTTATTATGTCCACATCCTGGTCCCCATCTTGGACATCATAACAAACGTGCACTTTTTTGTTTAATTTCCACATTGGACCATAGGAAAAATGACACTACAGCTACAGAGGTGACCGTCTGATAGCCCAGCTCGACTATCCATCTCTACTGAAGACCCTTTCAGCTTTTTGAGAGTTGGGTGGAGGACATCATCTCTGAAAATAGGGTCCCACAGCTGCACCCCATCAGTGTGAGCAGGACTCTTAGGACTCTTAGAAGAGTTAATGCTCTGAGACCATGGGGGCGCTTAGCCCCCTCACTTCGTCACTGAGGATGATTTCATTTTTCAGGGATTAGAGAGGGTGGTCCTTGTGGTGGACTGCAGGTATGGAGAGCTGTTGTCATCGTATTAGATAGATAAGAATGATTATATGTATTGTAGAAATTTCTCCTATCATGTTCCCTAATTTTTTATTATGTCCACATCCTGGTCCCCATCTTGGACATCATAACAAACGTGCACTTTTTTGTTTAATTTACACATTGGACCATAGGAAAAATGACACTACAGCTACAGAGGTGACCGTCTGATAGCCCAGCTCGACTATCCATCTCTACTGAAGACCCTTTCAGCATTTTGAGAGTTGGGTGGAGGACATCATCTCTGAAAATAGGGTCCCACAGCTGCACCCCATCAGTGTGAGCAGGACTCTTAGGACTCTTAGAAGAGTTAATGCTCTGAGACCATGGGGGCGCTTAGCCCCCTCTCTTCGTCACTGAGGATGATTTCATTTTTCAGGGATTAGAGAGGGTGGTCCTTGTGGTGGACTGCAGGTATGGAGAGCTGTTGTCATCGTATTAGATAGATAAGAATGATTATATGTATTGTAGAAATGTCTCCTATCATGTTCCCTAATTTTTTATTATGTCCACATCCTGGTCCCCATCTTGGACATCATAACAAACGTGCACTTTTTTGTTTAATTTACACATTGGACCATAGGAAAAATGACACTACAGCTACAGAGGTGACCGTCTGATAGCCCAGCTCGACTATCCATCTCTACTGAAGACCCTTTCAGCTTTTTGAGAGTTGGGTGGAGGACATCATCTCTGAAAATAGGGTACCACAGCTGCACCCCATCAGTGTGAGCAGGACTCTTAGGACTCTTAGAAGAGTCAATGCTCTGAGACCATTGGGGGCACTTAGCCCCCTCTCTTCGTCACTGAGGATGATTTCATTTTTCAGGGATTAGAGAGGGTGGTCCTTGTGGTGGACTGCAGGTATGGAGAGCTGTTATCATCGTATTAGATAGATAAGAATGATTATATGTATTGTAGAAATGTCTCCTATCATGTTCCCTAATTTTTTATTATGTCCACATCCTGGTCCCCATCTTGGACATCATAACAAACGTGCACTTTTTTGTTTAATTTACACATTGGACCATAGGAAAAATGACACTACAGCTACAGAGGTGACCGTCTGATAGCCCAGCTCGACTATCCATCTCTACTGAAGACCCTTTCAGCTTTTTGAGAGTTGGGTGGAGGACATCATCTCTGAAAATAGGGTCCCACAGCTGCACCCCATCAGTGTGAGCAGGACTCTTGGGACTCTTAGAAGAGTCAATGCTCTGAGACCATTGGGGGCACTTAGCCCCCTCTCTTCGTCACTGAGGATGATTTCATTTTTCAGGGATTAGAGAGGGTGGTCCTTGTGGTGGACTGCAGGTATGGAGAGCTGTTATCATCGTATTAGATAGATAAGAATGATTATATGTATTGTAGAAATGTCTCCTATCATGTTCCCTAATTTTTTATTATGTCCACATCCTGGTCCCCATCTTGGACATCATAACAAACGTGCACTTTTTTGTTTAATTTACACATTGGACCATAGGAAAAATGACACTACAGCTACAGAGGTGACCGTCTGATAGCCCAGCTCGACAATCCATCTCTACTGAAGACCCTTTCAGCTTTTTGAGAGTTGGGTGGAGGACATCATCTCTGAAAATAGGGTCCCACAGCTGCACCCCATCAGTGTGAGCAGGACTCTTAGGACTCTTAGAAGAGTCAATGCTCTGAGACCATGGGGGGCGCTTAGCCCCCTCTCTTCGTCACTGAGGATGATTTCATTTTTCAGGGATTAGAGAGGGTGGTCCTTGTGGTGGACTGCAGGTATGGAGAGCTGTTGTCATCGTATTAAATAGATAAGAATGATTATATGTATTGTAGAAATGTCTCCTATCATGTTCCCTAATTTTTTATTATGTCCACATCCTGGTCCCCATCTTGGACATCATAACAAACGTGCACTTTTTTGTTTAATTTACACATTGGACCATAGGAAAAATGACACTACAGCTACAGAGGTGACCGTCTGATAGCCCAGCTCGACTATCCATCTCTACTGAAGACCCTTTCAGCTTTTTGAGAGTTGGGTGGAGAACATCATCTCTGAAAATAGGGTCCCACAGCTGCACCCCATCAGTGTGAGCAGGACTCTTAGGACTCTTAGAAGAGTCAATGTTTTGAGACCATGGGGGGCGCTTAGCCCCCTCTCTTCGTCACTGAGGATGATTTCACTTTTCAGGGAATAGAGAGGGTGGTACTTGTGGTGGACTGCAGGTATGGAGAGCTGTTGTCATCGTATTAGATAGATAAGAATGATTATATGTATTGTAGAAATGTCTCCTATCATGTTCCCTAATTTTTTATTATGTCCACATCCTGGTCCCCATCTTGGAAATCATAACAAACGTGCACTTTTTTGTTTAATTTACACATTGGACCATAGGAAAAATGACACTACAGCTACAGAGGTGACCGTCTGGTAGCCCAGCTCGACTATCCATCTCTACTGAAGACCCTTTCAGCTTTTTGAGAGTTGGGTGGAGGACATCATCTCTGAAAATAGGGTCCCACAGCTGCACCCCATCAGTGTGAGCAGGACTCTTAGGACTCTTAGAAGAGTCAATGTTTTGAGACCATGGGGGGCGCTTAGCCCCCTCTCTTCGTCACTGAGGATGATTTCATTTTTCAGGGATTAGAGAGAGTGGTCCTTGTGGTGGACTGCAGGTATGGAGAGCTGTTGTGATCGTATTAGATAGATAAGAATGATTATATGTATTGTAGAAATGTCTCCTATCATGTTCCCTAATTTTTTATTATGTCCACATCCTGGTCCCCATCTTGGACATCATAACAAACGTGCACTTTTTTGTTTAATTTCCACATTGGACCATAGGAAAAATGACACTACAGCTACAGAGGTGACCGTCTGATAGCCCAGCTCGACTATCCATCTCTACTGAAGACCCTTTCAGCTTTTTGAGAGTTGGGTGGAGGACATCATCTCTGAAAATAGGGTCCCACAGCTGCACCCCATCAGTGTGAGCAGGACTCTTAGGACTCTTAGAAGAGTTAATGCTCTGAGACCATGGGGGCGCTTAGCCCCCTCTCTTCGTCACTGAGGATGATTTCATTTTTCAGGGATTAGAGAGGGTGGTCCTTGTGGTGGACTGCAGGTATGGAGAGCTGTTGTCATCGTATTAGATAGATAAGAATGATTATATGTATTGTAGAAATGTCTCCTATCATGTTCCCTAATTTTTTATTATGTCCACATCCTGGTCCCCATCTTGGACATCATAACAAACGTGCAGTTTTTTGTTTAATTTACACATTGGACCATAGGAAAAATGACACTACAGCTACAGAGGTGACCGTCTGATAGCCCAGCTCGACTATCCATCTCTACTGAAGACCCTTTCAGCATTTTGAGAGTTGGGTGGAGGACATCATCTCTGAAAATAGGGTCCCACAGCTGCACCCCATCAGTGTGAGCAGGACTCTTAAGACTCTTAGAAGAGTCAATGCTCTGAGACCATTGGGGGCACTGAGCCCCCTCTCTTCGTCACTGAGGATGATTTCATTTTTCAGGGTTTAGAGAGGGTGGTCCTTGTGGTGGACTGCAGGTATGGAGAGCTGTTATCATCGTATTAGATAGATAAGAATGATTATATGTATTGTAGAAATGTCTCCTATCATGTTCCCTAATTTTTTATTATGTCCACATCCTGGTCCCCATTTTGGACATCATAACAAACGTGCACTTTTTTGTTTAATTTACACATTGGACCATAGGAAAAATGACACTACAGCTACAGAGGTGACCGTCTGATAGCCCAGCTCGACTATCCATCTCTACTGAAGACCCTTTCAGCTTTTTGAGAGTTGGGTGGAGGACATCATCTCTGAAAATAGGGTCCCACAGCTTCACCCCATCAGTGTGAGCAGGACTCTTAGGACTCTTAGAAGAGTCAATGCTCTGGTACCATGGGGGGCACTTGGCCCCCTCTCTTCGTCACTGAGGATGATTTCATTTTTCAGGGATTAGAGAGGGTGGTCCTTGTGGTGGACTGCAGGTATGGAGAGCTGTTGTCATCGTATTAGATAGATAAGAATGATTATATGTATTGTAGAAATGTCTCCTATCATGTTCCCTAATTTTTTATTATGTCCACATCCTGGTCCCCATCTTGGACATCATAACAAACGTGCACTTTTTTGTTTAATTTACACATTGGACCATAGGAAAAATGACACTACAGCTACAGAGGTGACCGTCTGATAGCCCAGCTCGACTATCCATCTCTACTGAAGACCCTTTCAGCATTTTGAGAGTTGGGTGGAGGACATCATCTCTGAAAATAGGGTCCCACAGCTGCACCCCATCAGTGTGAGCAGGACTCTTAAGACTCTTAGAAGAGTCAATGCTCTGAGACCATTGGGGGCACTGAGCCCCCTCTCTTCGTCACTGAGGATGATTTCATTTTTCAGGGTTTAGAGAGGGTGGTCCTTGTGGTGGACTGCAGGTATGGAGAGCTGTTATCATCGTATTAGATAGATAAGAATGATTATATGTATTGTAGAAATGTCTCCTATCATGTTCCCTAATTTTTTATTATGTCCACATCCTGGTCCCCATCTTGGACATCATAACAAACGTGCACTTTTTTGTTTAATTTACACATTGGACCATAGGAAAAATGACACTACAGCTACAGAGGTGACCGTCTGATAGCCCAGCTCGACTATCCATCTCTACTGAAGACCCTTTCAGCTTTTTGAGAGTTGGGTGGAGGACATCATCTCTGAAAATAGGGTCCCACAGCTTCACCCCATCAGTGTGAGCAGGACTCTTAGGACTCTTAGAAGAGTCAATGCTCTGGTACCATGGGGGGCACTTGGCCCCCTCTCTTCGTCACTGAGGATGATTTCATTTTTCAGGGATTAGAGAGGGTGGTCCTTGTGGTGGACTGCAGGTATGTAGAGCTGTTGTCATCGTATTAGATAGATAAGAATGATTATATGTATTGTAGAAATGTCTCCTATCATGTTCCCTAATTTTTTATTATGTCCACATCCTGGTCCCCATCTTGGACATCATAACAAACGTGCACTTTTTTGTTTAATTTACACATTGGACCATAGGAAAAATGACACTACAGCTACAGAGGTGACCGTCTGATAGCCCAGCTCGACTATCCATCTCTACTGAAGACCCTTTCAGCTTTTTGAGAGTTGGGTGGAGGACATCATCTCTGAAAATAGGGTCCCACAGCTGCACCCCATCAGTGTGAGCAGGACTCTTAGGACTCTTAGAAGAGTTAATGCTCTGAGACCATGGGGGCGCTTAGCCCCCTCTCTTCGTCACTGAGGATGATTTCATTTTTCAGGGATTAGAGAGGGTGGTCCTTGTGGTGGACTGCAGGTATGGAGAGCTGTTGTCATCGTATTAGATAGATAAGAATGATTATATGTATTGTAGAAATGTCTCCTATCATGTTCCCTAATTTTTTATTATGTCCACATCCTGGTCCCCATCTTGGACATCATAACAAACGTGCACTTTTTTGTTTAATTTACACATTGGACCATAGGAAAAATGACACTACAGCTACAGAGGTGACCGTCTGATAGCCCAGCTCGACTATCCATCTCTACTGAAGACCCTTTCAGCTATTTGAGAGTTGGGTGGAGAACATCATCTCTGAAAATAGGGTCCCACAGCTGCACCCCATCAGTGTGAGCAGGACTCTTAGGACTCTTAGAAGAGTCAATGCTCTGAGACCATTGGGGGCACTTAGCCCCCTCTCTTCGTCACTGAGGATGATTTCATTTTTCAGGGATTAGAGAGGGTGGTCCTTGTGGTGGACTGCAGGTATGGAGAGCTGTTATCATCGTATTAGATAGATAAGAATGATTATATGTATTGTAGAAATGTCTCCTATCATGTTCCCTAATTTTTTATTATGTCCACATCCTGGTCCCCATCTTGGACATCATAACAAACGTGCACTTTTTTGTTTAATTTACACATTGGACCATAGGAAAAATGACACTACAGCTACAGAGGTGACCGTCTGATAGCCCAGCTCGACAATCCATCTCTACTGAAGACCCTTTCAGCTTTTTGAGAGTTGGGAGGAGGACATCATCTCTGAAAATAGGGTCCCACAGCTGCACCCCATCAGTGTGAGCAGGACTCTTAGGACTCTTAGAAGAGTCAATGCTCTGAGACCATGGGGGGCGCTTAGCCCCCTCTCTTCGTCACTGCGGATGATTTCATTTTTCAGGGATTAGAGAGGGTGGTCCTTGTGGTGGACTGCAGGTATGGAGAGCTGTTGCCATCGTATTAAATAGATAAGAATGATTATATGTATTGTAGAAATGTCTCCTATCATGTTCCTTAATTTTTTATTATGTCCACATCCTGGTCCCCATCTTGGACATCATAACAAACGTGCACTTTTTTGTTTAATTTACACATTGGACCATAGGAAAAATGACACTACAGCTACAGAGGTGACCGTCTGATAGCCCAGCTCGACTATCCATCTCTACTGAAGACATTTTCAGCTTTTTGAGAGTTGGGTGGAGAACATCATCTCTGAAAATAGGGTCCCACAGCTGCACCCCATCAGTGTGAGCAGGACTCTTAGGACTCTTAGAAGAGTCAATGTTTTGAGACCATGGGGGGCGCTTAGCCCCCTCTCTTTGTCACTGAGGATGATTTCACTTTTCAGGGAATAGAGAGGGTGGTACTTGTGGTGGACTGCAGGTATGGAGAGCTGTTGTCATCGTATTAGATAGATAAGAATGATTATATGTATTGTAGAAATGTCTCCTATCATGTTCCCTATTTTTTTATTATGTCCACATCCTGGTCCCCATCTTGGAAATCATAACAAACGTGCACTTTTTTGTTTAATTTACACATTGGACCATAGGAAAAATGACACTACAGCTACAGAGGTGACCGTCTGGTAGCCCAGCTCGACTATCCATCTCTACTGAAGACCCTTTCAGCTTTTTGAGAGTTGGGTGGAGGACATCATCTCTGAAAATAGGGTCCCACAGCTGCACCCCATCAGTGTGAGCAGGACTCTTAGGACTCTTAGAAGAGTCAATGTTTTGAGACCATGGGGGGCGCTTAGCCCCCTCTCTTCGTCACTGAGGATGATTTCATTTTTCAGGGATTAGAGAGAGTGGTCCTTGTGGTGGACTGCAGGTATGGAGAGCTGTTGTGATCGTATTAGATAGATAAGAATGATTATATGTATTGTAGAAATGTCTCCTATCATGTTCCCTAATTTTTTATTATGTCCACATCCTGGTCCCCATCTTGGACATCATAACAAACGTGCACTTTTTTGTTTAATTTACACATTGGACCATAGGAAAAATGACACTACAGCTACAGAGGTGACCGTCTGATAGCCCAGCTCGACTATCCATCTCTACTGAAGACCCTTTCAGCTTTTTGAGAGTTGGGTGGAGGACATCATCTCTTAAAATAGGGTCCCACAGCTGCACCCCATCAGTGTAAGCAGGACTCTTAGGACTCTTAGAAGAGTCAATGCTCTAAAACCATGGGGGCCGCTTAGCCCCCTCTCTTCGTCCCTGAGGATGATTTCATTTTTCAGGGATTAGAGAGGGTGGTCCTTGTGGTGGACTGCAGGTATGGAGAGCTGTTGTCATCGTATTAGATAGATAAGAATGATTATATGTATTGTAGAAATGTCTCCTATCATGTTCCCTAATTTTTTATTATGTCCACATCCTGGTCCCCATCTTGGACATCATAACAAACGTGCACTTTTTTGTTTAATTTACACATTGGACCATAGGAAAAATGACACTACAGCTACAGAGGTGACCGTCTGATAGCCCAGCTCGACTATCCATCTCTACTGAAGACCCTTTCAGCTTTTTGAGAGTTGGGTGGAGGACATCATCTCTGAAAATAGGGTCCCACAGCTGCACCCCATCAGTGTGAGCAGGACTCTTAGGACTCTTAGAAGAGTTAATGCTCTGAGACCATGGGGGTGCTTAGCCCCCTCTCTTCGTCACTGAGGATGATTTCATTTTTCAGGGATTAGAGAGGGTGGTCCTTGTGGTGGACTGCAGGTATGGAGAGCTGTTGTCATCGTATTAGATAGATAAGAATGATTATATGTATTGTAGAAATGTCTCCTATCATGTTCCCTAATTTTTTATTATGTCCACATCCTGGTCCCCATCTTGGACATCATAACAAACGTGCACTTTTTTGTTTAATTTACACATTGGACCATAGGAAAAATGACACTACAGCTACAGAGGTGACCGTCTGATAGCCCAGCTCGACTATCCATCTCTACTGAAGACCCTTTCAGCTTTTTGAGAGTTGGGTGGAGGACATCATCTCTGAAAATAGGGTCCCACAGCTGCACCCCATCAGTGTGAGCAGGACTCTTAGGACTCTTAGAAGAGTTAATGCTCTGAGACCATGGGGGCGCTTAGCCCCCTCTCTTCGTCACTGAGGATGATTTCATTTTTCAGGGATTAGAGAGGGTGGTCCTTGTGGTGGACTGCAGGTATGGAGAGCTGTTGTCATCGTATTAGATAGATAAGAATGATTATATGTATTGTAGAAATGTCTCCTATCATGTTCCCTAATTTTTTATTATGTCCACATCCTGGTCCCCATCTTGGACATCATAACAAACGTGCACTTTTTTTTTAATTTACACATTGGACCATAGGAAAAATGACACTACAGCTACAGAGGTGACCGTCTGATAGCCCAGCTCGACTATCCATCTCTACTGAAGACCCTTTCAGCTTTTTGAGAGTTGGGTGGAGGACATCATCTCTGAAAATAGGGTCCCACAGCTGCACCCCATCAGTGTGAGCAGGACTCTTAGGACTCTTAGAAGAGTCAATGCTCTGAGACCATTGGGGGCACTTAGCCCCCTCTCTTCATCACTGAGGATGATTTCATTTTTCAGGGATTAGAGAGGGTGGTCCTTGTGGTGGACTGCAGATATGGAGAGCTGTTATCATCGTATTAGATAGATAAGAATGATTATATGTATTGTAGAAATGTCTCCTATCATGTTCCCTAATTTTTTATTATGTCCACATCCTGGTCCCCATCTTGGACATCATAACAAACGTGCACTTTTTTGTTTAATTTACACATTGGACCATAGGAAAAATGACACTACAGCTACAGAGGTGACCGTCTGATAGCCCAGCTCGACTATCCATCTCTACTGAAGACCCTTTCAGCTTTTTGAGAGTTGGGTGGAGGACATCATCTCTGAAAATAAAGTCCCACAGCTGCACCTCATCAGTGTAAGCAGGACTCTTAGGACTCTTAGAAGAGTCAATGCTCTAAAACCATGGGGGGCGCTTAGCCCCCTCTCTTCGTCCCTGAGGATGATTTCATTTTTCAGGGATTAGAGAGGGTGGTCCTTGTGGTGGACTGCAGGTATGGAGAGCTGTTGTCATCGTATTAGATAGATAAGAATGATTATATGTATTGTAGAAATGTCTCCTATCATGTTCCCTAATTTTTTATTATGTCCACATCCTGGTCCCCATCTTGGACATCATAACAAACGTGCACTTTTTTGTTTAATTTACACATTGGACCATAGGAAAAATGACACTACAGCTACAGAGGTGACCGTCTGATAGCCCAGCTCGACTATCCATCTCTACTGAAGACCCTTTCAGCTTTTTGAGAGTTGGGTGGAGGACATCATCTCTAAAAATAGGGTCCCACAGCTGCACCCCATCAGTGTGAGCAGGACTCTTAGGACTCTTAGAAGAGTTAATGCTCTGAGACCATGGGGGCGCTTAGCCCCCTCTCTTCGTCACTGAGGATGATTTCATTTTTCAGGGATTAGAGAGGGTGGTCCTTGTGGTGGACTGCAGGTATGGAGAGCTGTTGTCATCGTATTAGATAGATAAGAATGATTATATGTATTGTAGAAATGTCTCCTATCATGTTCCCTAATTTTTTATTATGTCCACATCCTGGTCCCCATCTTGGACATCATAACAAACGTGCACTTTTTTGTTTAATTTACACATTGGACCATAGGAAAAATGACACTACAGCTACAGAGGTGACCGTCGGATAGCCCAGCTCGACTATCCATCTCTACTGAAGACCCTTTCAGCTTTTTGAGAGTTGGGTGGAGGACATCATCTCTGAAAATAGGGTCCCACAGCTGCACCCCATCAGTGTGAGCAGGACTCTTAGGACTCTTAGAAGAGTCAATGCTCTGAGACCATTGGGGGCACTTAGCCCCCTCTCTTCATCACTGAGGATGATTTCATTTTTCAGGGATTAGAGAGGGTGGTCCTTGTGGTGGACTGCAGATATGGAGAGCTGTTATCATCGTATTAGATAGATAAGAATGATTATATGCATTGTAGAAATGTCTCCTATCATGTTCCCTAATTTTTTATTATGTCCACATCCTGGTCCCCATCTTGGACATCATAACAAACGTGCACTTTTTTGTTTAATTTACACATTGGACCATAGGAAAAATGACACTACAGCTACAGAGGTGACCGTCTGATAGCCCAGCTCGACTATCCATCTCTACTGAAGACCCTTTCAGCTTTTTGAGAGTTGGGTGGAGGACATCATCTCTGAAAATAGGGTCCCACAGCTGCACCCCATCAGTGTGAGCAGGACTCTTAGGACTCTTAGAAGAGTCAATGCTCTGAGACCATGGGGGGCGCTTAGCCCCCTCTCTTCGTCACTGAGGATGATTTCACTTTTCAGGGAATAGAGAGGGTGGTCCTTGTGGTGGACTGCAGGTATGGAGAGCTGTTGTCATCGTATTAGATAGATAAGAATGATTATATGTATTGTAGAAATGTCTCCTATCATGTTCCCTATTTTTTTATTATGTCCACATCCTGGTCCCCATCTTGGAAATCAGAACAAACGTGCACTTTTTTGTTTAATTTACACATTGGACCATAGGAAAAATGACACTACAGCTACAGAGGTGACCGTCTGATAGCCCAGCTCGACTATCCATCTCTACTGAAGACCCTTTCAGCTTTTTGAGAGTTGGGTGGAGGACATCATCTCTGAAAATAGGGTCCCACAGCTGCACCCCATCAGTGTGAGCAGGAATCTTAGGACTCTTAGAAGACTCAATGCTCTGAGACCATGGGGGGCGCTTAGCCCCCTCTCTTCGTCACTGAGGATGATTTCATTTTTCAGGGATTAGAGAGAGTGGTCCTTGTGGTGGACTGCAGGTATGGAGAGCTGTTGTGATCGTATTAGATAGATAAGAATGATTATATGTATTGTAGAAATGTCTCCTATCATGTTCCCTAATTTTTTATTATGTCCACATCCTGGTCCCCATCTTGAACATCATAACAAACGTGCACTTTTTTGTTTAATTTACACATTGGACCATAGGAAAAATGACACTACAGCTACAGAGGTGACCGTCTGATAGCCCAGCTCGACTATCCATCTCTACTGAAGACCCTTTCAGCTTTTTGAGAGTTGGGTGGAGGACATCATCTCTGAAAATAGGGTCCCACAGCTGCACCCCATCAGTGTGAGCAGGACTCTTAGGACTCTTAGAAGAGTCAATGCTCTGAGACCATTGGGGGCACTTAGCCCTCTCTCTTCATCACTGAGGATGATTTCATTTTTCAGGGATTAGAGAGGGTGGTCCTTGTGGTGGACTGCAGATATGGAGAGCTGTTATCATCATAATAGATAGATAAGAATGATTATATGTATTGTAGAAATGTCTCCTATCATGTTCCCTAATTTTTTATTATGTCCACATCCTGGTCCCCATCTTGGACATCATAACAAACGTGCACTTTTTTGTTTAATTTACACATTGGACCATAGGAAAAATGACACTACAGCTACAGAGGTGACCGTCTGATAGCCCAGCTCGACTATCCATCTCTACTGAAGACCCTTTCAGCTTTTTGAGAGTTGGGTGGAGGACATCATCTCTGAAAATAGGGTCCCACAGCTGCACCCCATCAGTGTGAGCAGGACTCTTAGGACTCTTAGAAGAGTTAATGCTCTGAGACCATGGGGGCGCTTAGCCCCCTCTCTTCGTCACTGAGGATGATTTCATTTTTCAGGGATTAGAGAGGGTGGTCCTTGTGGTGGACTGCAGGTATGGAGAGCTGTTGTCATCGTATTAGATAGATAAGAATGATTATATGTATTGTAGAAATGTCTCCTATCATGTTCCCTAATTTTTTATTATGTCTACATCCTGGTCCCCATCTTGGACATCATAACAAACGTGCACTTTTTTGTTTAATTTACACATTGGACCATAGGAAAAATGACACTACAGCTACAGAGGTGACCGTCTGATAGCCCAGCTCGACTATCCATCTCTACTGAAGACCCTTTCAGCTTTTTGAGAGTTGGGTAGAGAACATCATCCCTGAAAATAGGGTCCCACAGCTGCACCCCATCAGTGTGAGCAGGACTCTTAGGACTCTTAGAAGAGTCAATGCTCTGAGACCATGGGGGGCGCTTAGCCCCCTCTCTTTGTCACTGAGGATGATTTCACTTTTCAGGGAATAGAGAGGGTGGTCCTTGTGGTGGACTGCAGGTATGGAGAGCTGTTGTCATCGTATTAGATAGATAAGAATGATTTTATGTATTGTAGAAATGTCTCCTATCATGTTCCCTATTTTTTTATTATGTCCACATCCTGGTCCCCATCTTGGAAATCATAACAAACGTGCACTTTTTTGTTTAATTTACACATTGGACCATAGGAAAAATGACACTACAGCTACAGAGGTGACCGTCTGATAGCCCAGCTCGACTATCCATCTCTACTGAAGACCCTTTCAGCTTTTTGAGAGTTGGGTGGAGGACATCATCTCTGAAAATAGGGTCCCACAGCTGCACCCCATCAGTGTGAGCAGGAATCTTAGGACTCTTAGAAGAGTCAATGCTCTGAGACCATGGGGGGCGCTTAGCCCCCTCTCTTCGTCACTGAGGATGATTTAATTTTTCAGGGATTAGAGAGAGTGGTCCTTGTGGTGGACTGCAGGTATGGAGAGCTGTTGTCATCGTATTAGATAGATAAGAATGAATATATGTATTGTAGAAATGTCTCCTATCATGTTCCCTAATTTTTTATTATGTCCACATCCCGGTCCCCATCTTGGACATCATAACAAACGTGCACTTTTTTGTTTAATTTACACATTGGACCATAGGAAAAATGACACTACAGCTACAGAGGTGACCGTCTGATAGCCCAGCTCGACTATCCATCTCTACTGAAGACCCTTTCAGCTTTTTGAGAGTTGGGTGGAGGACATCATCTCTGAAAATAGGGTCCCACAGCTGCACCCCATCAGTGTGAGCAGGACTCTTAGGACTCTTAGAAGAGTCAATGCTCTGAGACCATTGGGGGCACTTAGCCCCCTCTCTTCGTCACTGAGGATGATTTCATTTTTCAGGGATTAGAGAGGGTGGTCCTTGTGGTGGACTGCAGGTATGGAGAGCTGTTGTCATCGTATTAGATAGATAAGAATGATTATATGTATTGTAGAAATGTCTCCTATCATGTTCCCTAATTTCTTATTATGTCCACATCCTGGTCCCCATCTTGGACATCATAACAAACGTGCACTTTTTTGTTTAATTTACACATTGGACCATAGGAAAAATGACACTACAGCTACAGAGGTGACCGTCTGATAGCCCAGCTCGACTATCCATCTCTACTGAAGACCCTTTCAGCTTTTTGAGAGTTGGGTGGAGGACATCATCTCTGAAAATAGGGTCCCACAGCTTCACCCCATCAGTGTGAGCAGGACTCTTAGGACTCTTAGAAGAGTCAATGCTCTGGTACCATGGGGGGCGCTTGGCCCCCTCTCTTCGTCACTGAGGATGATTTCATTTTTCAGGGATTAGAGAGGGTGGTCCTTGTGGTGGACTGCAGGTATGGAGAGCTGTTGTCATCATATTAGATAGATAAGAATGATTATATGTATTGTAGAAATGTCTCCTATCATGTTCCCTAATTTTTTATTATGTCCACATCCTGGTCCCCATCTTGGACATCATAACAAACGTGCACTTTTTTGTTTAATTTCCACATTGGACCATAGGAAAAATGACACTACAGCTACAGAGGTGACCGTCTGATAGCCCAGCTCGACTATCCATCTCTACTGAAGACCCTTTCAGCTTTTTGAGAGTTGGGTGGAGGACATCATCTCTGAAAATAGGGTCCCACAGCTGCACCCCATCAGTGTGAGCAGGACTCTTAGGACTCTTAGAAGAGTTAATGCTCTGAGACCATGGGGGCGCTTAGCCCCCTCTCTTCGTCACTGAGGATGATTTCATTTTTCAGGGATTAGAGAGGGTGGTCCTTGTGGTGGACTGCAGGTATGGAGAGCTGTTATCATCGTATTAGATAGATAAGAATGATTATATGTATTGTAGAAATGTCTCCTATCATGTTCCCTAATTTTTTATTATGTCCACATCCTGGTCCCCATCTTGGACATCATAACAAACGTGCACTTTTTTGTTTAATTTACACATTGGACCATAGGAAAAATGACACTACAGCTACAGAGGTGACCGTCTGATAGCCCAGCTCGACAATCCATCTCTACTGAAGACCCTTTCAGCTTTTTGAGAGTTGGGTGGAGGACATCATCTCTGAAAATAGGGTCCCACAGCTGCACCCCATCAGTGTGAGCAGGACTCTTAGGACTCTTAGAAGAGTCAATGCTCTGAGACCATGGGGGCGCATAGCCCCCTCTCTTCGTCACTGAGGATGATTTCACTTTTCAGGGAATAGAGAGGGTGGTCCTTGTGGTGGACTGCAGGTATGGAGAGCTGTTGTCATCGTATTAGATAGATAAGAATGATTATATGTATTGTAGAAATGTCTCCTATCATGTTCCCTATTTTTTTATTATGTCCACATCCTGGTCCCCATCTTGGAAATCATAACAAACGTGCACTTTTTTGTTTAATTTACACATTGGACCATAGGAAAAATGACACTACAGCTACAGAGGTGACCGTCTGATAGCCCAGCTCGACTATCCATCTCTACTGAAGACCCTTTCAGCTTTTTGAGAGTTGGGTGGAGGACATCATCTCTGAAAATAGGGTCCCACAGCTGCACCCCATCAGTGTGAGCAGGACTCTTAGGACTCTTAGAAGAGTCAATGTTTTGAGACCATGGGGTGCGCTTAGCCCCCTCTCTTCGTCACTGAGGATGATTTCATTTTTCAGGGATTAGAGAGGGTTGGCCTTGTGGTGGACTGCAGGTATGGAGAGCTGTTGTCATCGTATTAGATAGATAAGAATAATTATATGTATTGTAGAAATGTCTCCTATCATGTTCCCTATTTTTTTATTATGTCCACATCCTGGTCCCCATCTTGGAAATCATAACAAATGTGCACTTTTTTGTTTAATTTACACATTGGACCATAGGAAAAATGACACTACAGCTACAGAGGTGACCGTCTGATAGCCCAGCTCGACTATCCATCTCTACTGAAGACCCTTTCAGCTTTTTGAGAGTTGGGTGGAGGACATCATCTCTGAAAATAGGGTCCCGCAGCTGCACCCCATCAGTGTGAGCAGGACTCTTAGGACTCTTAGAAGAGTCAATGCTCTGAGACCATGGGGGGCGCTTAGCCCCCTCTCTTCGTCACTGAGGATGATTTCATTTTTCAGGGATTAGAGAGAGTGGTCCTTGTGGTGGACTGCAGGAATGGAGAGCTGTTGTGATCGTATTAGATAGATAAGAATGATTATATGTATTGTAGAAATGTCTCCTATCATGTTCCCTAATTTTTTATTATGTCCACATCCTGGTCCCCATCTTGGACATCATAACAAATGTGCACTTTTTTGTTTAATTTACACATTGGACCATAGGAAAAATGACACTACAGCTACAGAGGTGACCGTCTGATAGCCCAGCTCGACTATCCATCTCTACTGAAGACCCTTTCAGCTTTTTGAGAGTTGGGTGGAGGACATCATCTCTTAAAATAGGGTCCCACAGCTGCACCCCATCAGTGTAAGCAGGACTCTTAGGACTCTTAGAAGAGTCAATGCTCTAAAACCATGGGGGGCGCCAAACAAAACTTTTAGTGGATTTCTACTTATTTTATTAAATATTATCCCCACCAAACAGGACAAGCTTGCATCTGTTATAGTTTTGGAGAAAAATGTGATCATTTCATTTATGCGCGAAATGCCTTAAAAATGGCTTTAAAAAGGGTTTGGAGCACGGAGACGATTATCTCGGGATTGCAAGATAACCAAACAAAACTTTTAGTGGATTTCTACTTATTTTTTTTAAATATCATCTCCACCAAACAGGACAAGCTTGCATCTGTTATAGTTTTGGAGAAAAATGTGATCATTTCATTTATGCGCGAAATGCCTTAAAATGGCTTTAAAATGGTTTTGAAGCATGGAGACGATTATCTCGGGATTGCAAGATAACCAAACACAACTTTTAGTGGATTTCTAATTATTTTATTAAATATCATCCCCTCCAAACAGGACAAGCTTGCATCTGTTATAGTTTTGGAGAAAAATGTGATCATTTCATTTATGCGCGAAATGCCTTAAAAATGGCTTTAAAATGGATTTGGAGCATGGAAACGATTATCTTGGGATTGCAAGATAACCAAATAAAACTTTTAGTGGATTTCTACTTATTTTATTAAATATCATCTCCACCAAACAGGACAAGCTTGCATGTGTTATAGTTTTGGAGAAAAATGTGATCATTTCATTTATGCGCGAAATGCCTTTGAAATGGCTTTAAAATGGATTTGGAGCATGGAGACGATTATCTCAGGATTGCAATATAAACAAACGAAACTTTTAGTAGGTTTCTACTTATTTTATTAAATATTATCTCCACCAAACAGGACAAGCTTGCATCTGTTATAGTTTTGGAGAAAAATGTGATCATTTCATTTATGCGCGAAATGCCTTAAAAATGGCTTTAAAATGGTTTTGAAGCATGGAGACGATTATCTCGGGATTGCAAGATAACCAAACAAAACTTTTAGTGGATTTCTAATTATTTTATTAAATATCATCCCCTCCAAACAGGACAAGCTTGCATCTGTTATAGTTTTGGAGAAAAATGTGATCATTTCATTTATACGCACAATGCCTTTTAAATGGCTTTAAAATAGATTTGGAGCATGGAGACGATTATCTCGGGATTGCAAGATAACCAAACAAAACTTTTAGTGGATTTCTACTTATTTTACCAAATATCATCTCCACCAAACAGGACAAGCTTGCATGTGTTATAGTTTTGGAGAAAAATGTGATCATTTCATTTATGCGCAAAATGCCTTTGAAATGGCTTTAAAATGGATTTGGAGCATGGAGACGATTATCTCAGGATGGCAATATAAACAAACGAAACTTTTAGTAGATTTCTACTTATTTTATTAAATATTATCTCCACCAAACAGGACAAGCTTGCATCTGTTATAGTTTTGGAGAAAAATGTGATCATTTCATTTATGCGCGAAATGCCTTAAAAATGGCTTTAAAATGGATTTGGAGCATGGAGACGATTATCTTGGGATTGCAAGATAACCAAACAAAACTTTTAGTGGATTTCTACTTATTTTATTAAATATTATCCCCACCAAACAGGACAAGCTTGCATCTGTTATAGTTTTGGAGAAAAATGTGATCATTTCATTTATGCGCGAAATGCCTTAAAAATGGCTTTAAAAAGGGTTTGGAGCATGGAGTCAATTATCTCGGGATTGCAAGATAACCAAACAAAACTTTTAGTGGATTTCTACTTATTTTATGAAATATCATCTCCACCAAACAGGACAAGCTTGCATCTGTTATAGTTTTGGAGAAAAATGTGATCATTTCATTTATGCGCGAAATGCCTTAAAGATGGCTTTAAAATGGATTTGGAGCATGGAGACGACTATCTCGGGATTGCAAGATAACCAAACAAATCTGTTAGTGGATTTCTACTTATTTTATTAAATATCATCTCCACCAAACAGGAGAAGCTTGCATCTGTTATAGTTTTGGAGAAAAATGTGATCATTTCATTTATGCGCGAAATGCCTTTGAAATGGCTTTAAAATGGATTTGGAGCATGGAGACGATTATCTCAGGATTGCAATATAAACAAACGAAACTTTTAGTAGATTTCTACCTATTTTATTAAATATTATCTCCACCAAACAGGACAAGCTTGCATCTGTTATAGTTTTGGAGAAAAATGTGATCATTTCATTTATGCGCGAAATGCCTTAAAAATGGCTTTAAAATGGATTTGGAGCATGGAGACGATTATCTTGGGATTGCAAGATAACCAAACAAAACTTTTAGTGGATTTCTACTTATTTTATTAAATATCATCTCCACCAAACAGGACAAGCTTGCATGTGTTATAGTTTTGGAGAAAAATGTGATCATTTCATTTATGCGCGAAATGCCTTTGAAATGGCTTTAAAATGGATTTGGAGCATGGAGACGATTATCTCAGGATTGCAATATAAACAAACGAAACTTTTAGTAGGTTTCTACTTATTTTATTAAATATTATCTCCATCAAACAGGACAAGCTTGCATCTGTTATAGTTTTGGAGAAAAATGTGATCATTTCATGTATGCGCGAAATGCCTTAAAAATGGCTTTAAAATAGTTTTGAAGCATGGAGACGATTATCTCGGGATTGCAAGATAACCAAACAAAACTTTTAGTGGATTTCTACATATTTTATTAAATATCATCTCTACCAAACAGGACAAGCTTGCATCTGTTTTAGTTTTGAAGAAAAATGTGATCATTTCATTTATGCGCGAAATGCCTTCAAAATGGCTTTTAAATGGATTTGAAGCATGGAGACGATTATCTCGGGATTGCAAGATAACCAAACAAAACTTTTAGTTGATTTCTACTTATTTTATTAAATATTATCCCCTCCAAACAGGACGAGCTTCCATCTGTTATAGTTTTGGAGAAAAATGTGATCATTTCATTTATGCGCGAAATGCCTTAAAAATGGCTTTAAAATGGATTTGGAGCATGGAGACGATTATCTCGGGATTGCAAGATAACCAAACAAAACTTTTAGTGGATTTCTACTTATTTTATTAAATATTATCCCCACCAAACAGGACAAGCTTGCATCTGTTATAGTTTTGGAGAAAAATGTGATCATTTCATTTATGCGCACAATGCCTTTGAAATGGCTTTAAAATAGATTTGGAGCATGGAGACGATTATCTCGGGATTGCAAGATAACCAAACAAAACTTTTAGTGGATTTCTACTTATTTTACCAAATATCATCTCCACCAAACAGGACAAGCTTGCATGTGTTATAGTTTTGGAGAAAAATGTGATCATTTCATTTATGCGCAAAATGCCTTTGAAATGGCTTTAAAATGGATTTGGAGCATGGAGACGATTATCTCAGGATGGCAATATAAACAAACAAAACTTTTAGTAGATTTCTACTTATTTTATTAAATATTATCTCCACCAAACAGGACAAGCTTGCATCTGTTATAGTTTTGGAGAAAAATGTGATCATTTCATTTATGCGCGAAATGCCTTAAAAATGGCTTTAAAATGGATTTGGAGCATGGAGACGATTATCTTGGGATTGCAAGATAACCAAACAAAACTTTTAGTGGATTTCTACTTATTTTATTAAATATCATCTCCACCAAACAGGACAAGCTTGCATGTGTTATAGTTTTGGAGAAAAATGTGATCATTTCATTTATGCGTGAAATGCCTTTGAAATGGCTTTAAAATGGATTTGGAGCATGGAGACGATTATCTCAGGATTGCAATATAAACAAACAAAACTTTTAGTAGGTTTCTACTTATTTTATTAAATATTATCTCCACCAAACAGGACAAGCTTGCATCTGTTATAGTTTTGGAGAAAAATGTGATCATTTCATTTATGCGCGAAATGCCCTTAGGACTCTTAGAAGAGTTAATGCTCTGAGACCATGGGGGCGCTTAGCCCCCTCTCTTCTTCACTGAGGATGATTTCATTTTTCAGGGATCAGAGAGGGTGGTCCTTGTGGTGGACTGCAGGTATGGAGAGCTGTTGTCATCGTATTAGATAGATAAGAATGATTATATGTATTGTAGAAATGTCTCCTATCATGTTCCCTAATTTTTTATTATGTCCACATCCTGGTCCCCATCTTGGACATCATAACAAACGTGCACTTTTTTGTTTAATTTACACATTGGACCATAGGAAAAATGACACTACAGCTACAGAGGTGACCGTCTGATAGCCCAGCTCGACTATCCATCTCTACTGAAGACATTTCTACAATACATATAATCATTCTTATCTATCTAATACGATCACAACAGCTCTCCATACCTGCAGTCCACCACAAGGACCACTCTCTCTAATCCCTGAAAAATGAAATCATCCTCAGTGACGAAGAGAGGGGGCTAAGCGCCCCCCATGGTCTCAGAGCATTGACTCTTCTAAGAGTCCTAAGATTCCTGCTCACTCTGATGGGGTGCAGCTGTGGGACCCTATTTTCAGAGATGATGTCCTCCACCCAACTCTCAAAAAGCTGAAAGGGTCTTCAGTAGAGATGGATAGTCGAGCTGGGCTATCAGACGGTCACCTCTGTAGCTGTAGTGTCATTTTTCCTATGGTCCAATTTGTAAATTAAACAAAAAAGTGCACGTTTGTTATGATTTCCAAGATGGGGACCAGGATGTGGACATAATAAAAAAATAGGGAACATGATAGGAGACATTTCTACAATACATATAATCATTCTTATCTATCTAATACGATGACAACAGCTCTCCATACCTGCAGTCCACCACAAGGACCACCCTCTCTATTCCCTAAAAAGTGAAATCATCCTCAGTGACGAGGAGAGGGGGCTAAGCGCCCCCCATGGTCTCAGAGCATTGACTCTTCTAAGAGTCCTAAGAGTCCTGCTCACACTGATGGGGTGCAGCTGTGGGACCCTATTTTCAGAGATGATGTTCTCCACCCAACTCTCAAAAAGCTGAAAGGGTCTTCAGTAGAGATGGATAGTCGAGCTGGGCTATCAGACGGTCACCTCTGTAGCTGTAGTGTCATTTTTCCTATGGTCCAATGTGTAAATTAAACAAAAAAGTGCACGTTTGTTATGATGTCCAAGATGGGGACCAGGATGTGGACATAATAAAAAATTAGGGAACATGATAGGAGACATTTCTACAATACATATAATCATTCTTATCTATCTAATACGATGATAACAGCTCTCCATATCTGCAGTCCACCACAAGGACCACCCTCTCTAATCCCTGAAAAATGAAATCATCCTCAGTGATGAAGAGAGGGGGCTAAGTGCCCCCAATGGTCTCAGAGCATTGACTCTTCTAAGAGTCCTAAGAGTCCTGCTCACACTGATGGGGTGCAGCTGTGGGACCCTATTTTCAGAGATGATGTCCTCCACCCAACTCTCAAAAAGCTGAAAGGGTCTAAGAGTCCTAAGAGTCCTGCTCACACTGATGGGGTGCAGCTGTGGGACCCTATTTTCAGAGATGATGTCCTCCACCCAACTCTCAAAAAGCTGAAAGGGTCTTCAGTAGAGATGGATAGTCGAGCTGGGCTATCAGACGGTCACCTCTGTAGCTGTAGTTTCATTTTCCCTATGGTCCAATGTGTAAATTAAACAAAAAAGTGCACGTTTGTTATGATGTCCAAGATGGGGACCAGGATGTGGACATAATAAAAAATTAGGGAACATGATAGGAGACATTTCTACAATACATATAATCATTCTTATCTATCTAATACGATGACAACAGCTCTCCATACCTGCAGTCCACCACAAGGACCACCCTCTCTATTCCCTAAAAAGTGAAATCATCCTCAGTGACGAGGAGAGGGGGCTAAGCGCCCCCCATGGTCTCAGAGCATTGACTCTTCTAAGAGTCCTAAGAGTCCTGCTCACACTGATGGGGTGCAGCTGTGGGACCCTATTTTCAGAGATGATGTTCTCCACCCAACTCTCAAAAAGCTGAAAGGGTCTTCAGTAGAGATGGATAGTCGAGCTGGGCTATCAGACGGTCACCTCTGTAGCTGTAGTGTCATTTTTCCTATGGTCCAATGTGTAAATTAAACAAAAAAGTGCACGTTTGTTATGATGTCCAAGATGGAGACCAGGATGTGGACATAATAAAAAATTAGGGAACATGATAGGAGACATTTCTACAATACATATAATCATTCTTATCTATTTAATACGATGACAACAGCTCTCCATACCTGCAGTCCACTACAAAGACCACCCTCTCTAATCCCTGAAAAATGAAATCATCCTCAGTGACGAAGAGAGGGGGCTAAGCGCCCCCCATGGTCTCAGAGCATTGACTCTTCTAAGAGTCCTAAGAGTCCTGCTCACACTGATGGGGTGCAGCTGTGGGACCCTATTTTCAGAGATGATGTCCTCCACCCAACTCTCAAAAAGCTGAAAGGGTCTTCAGTAGAGATGGATAGTCGAGCTGGGCTATCAGACGGTCACCTCTGTAGCTGTAGTGTCATTTTTCCTATGGTCCAATGTGTAAATTAAACAAAAAAGTGCACGTTTGTTATGATGTCCAAGATGGGGACCAGGATGTGGACATAATAAAAAATTAGGGAACATGATAGGAGACATTTCTACAATACATATAATCATTCTTATCTATCTAATACGATGATAACAGCTCTCCATATCTGCAGTCCACCACAAGGACCACCCTCTCTAATCCCTGAAAAATGAAATCATCCTCAGTGATGAAGAGAGGGGGCTAAGTGCCCCCAATGGTCTCAGAGCATTGACTCTTCTAAGAGTCCTAAGAGTCCTGCTCACACTGATGGGGTGCAGCTGTGGGACCCTATTTTCAGAGATGATGTCCTCCACCCAACTCTCAAAAAGCTGAAAGGGTCTAAGAGTCCTAAGAGTCCTGCTCACACTGATGGGGTGCAGCTGTGGGACCCTATTTTCAGAGATGATGTCCTCCACCCAACTCTCAAAAAGCTGAAAGGGTCTTCAGTAGAGATGGATAGTCGAGCTGGGCTATCAGACGGTCACCTCTGTAGCTGTAGTTTCATTTTCCCTATGGTCCAATGTGTAAATTAAACAAAAAAGTGCACGTTTGTTATGATGTCCAAGATGGGGACCAGGATGTGGACATAATAAAAAATTAGGGAACATGATAGGAGACATTTCTACAATACATATAATCATTCTTATCTATCTAATACGATGACAACAGCTCTCCATACCTGCAGTCCACCACAAGGACCACCCTCTCTAATCCCTGAAAAATGAAATCATCCTCAGTGATGAAGAGAGGGGGCTAAGTGCCCCCAATGGTCTCAGAGCATTGACTCTTCTAAGAGTCCTAAGAGTCCTGCTCACACTGATGGGGTGCAGCTGTGGGACCCTATTTTCAGAGATGATGTCCTCCACCCAACTCTCAAAAAGCTGAAAGGGTCTTCAGTAGAGATGGATAGTCGAGCTGGGCTATCAGACGGTCACCTCTGTAGCTGTAGTGTAATTTTTCCTATGGTCCAATGTGTAAATTAAACAAAAAAGTGCACGTTTGTTATGATGTCCAGGATGGGGACCAGGATGTGGACATAATAAAAAATTAGGGAACATGATAGGAGACATTTCTACAATACATATAATCATTCTTATCTATCTAATACGATGACAACAGCTCTCCATACCTGCAGTCCACCACAAGGACCACCCTCTCTAATCCCTGAAAAATGAAATCATCCTCAGTGACGAAGAGAGGGGGCTAAGCGCCCCCATGGTCTCAGAGCATTAACTCTTCTAAGAGTCCTAAGAGTCCTGCTCACACTGATGGGGTGCAGCTGTGGGACCCTATTTTCAGAGATGATGTCCTCCACCCAACTCTCAAAAAGCTGAAAGGGTCTTCAGTAGAGATGGATAGTCGAGCTGGGCTATCAGACGGTCACCTCTGTAGCTGTAGTGTCTTTTTCCTATGGTCCAATGTGTAAATTAAACAAAAAAGTGCACGTTTGTTATGATGTCCAAGATGGGGACCAGGATGTGGACATAATAAAAAATTAGGGAACATGATAGGAGACATTTCTACAATACATATAATCATTCTTATCTATCTAATACGATGACAACAGCTCTCCATACCTGCAGTCCACCACAAGGACCACCCTCTCTAATCCCTGAAAAATGAAATCATCCTCAGTGACGAAGAGAGGGGGTAAGCGCCCCCATGGTCTCAGAGCATTAACTCTTCTAAGAGTCCTAAGAGTCCTGCTCACACTGATGGGGTGCAGCTGTGGGACCCTATTTTCAGAGATGATGTCCTCCACCCAACTCTCAAAAAGCTGAAAGGGTCTTCAGTAGAGATGGATAGTCGAGCTGGGCTATCAGACGGTCACCTCTGTAGCTGTAGTGTCATTTTTCCTATGGTCCAATGTGTAAATTAAACAAAAAAGTGCACGTTTGTTATGATGTCCAAGATGGGGACCAGGATGTGGACATAATAAAAAATTAGGGAACATGATAGGAGACATTTCTACAATACATATAATCATAATTATCTATCTATTACGATGACAACAGCTCTCCATACCTGCAGTCCACCACAAGGACCACCCTCTCTAATCCCTGAAAAATGAAATCATCCTCAGGGACGAAGAGAGGGGGCTAAGCGCCCCCCATGGTTTTAGAGCATTGACTCTTCTAAGAGTCCTAAGAGTCCTGCTTACACTGATGGGGTGCAGCTGTGGGACCCTATTTTAAGAGATGATGTCCTCCACCCAACTCTCAAAAAGCTGAAAGGGTCTTCAGTAGAGATGGATAGTCGAGCTGGGCTATCAGACGGTCACCTCTGTAGCTGTAGTGTCATTTTTCCTATGGTCCAATGTGTAAATTAAACAAAAAAGTGCACGTTTGTTATGATGTCCAAGATGGGGACCAGGATGTGGACATAATAAAAAATTAGGGAACATGATAGGAGACATTTCTACAATACATATAATCATTCTTATCTATCTAATACGATGACAACAGCTCTCCATACCTGCAGTCCACCACAAGGACCACTCTCTCTAATCCCTGAAAAATGAAATCATCCTCAGTGACGAAGAGAGGGGGCTAAGCGCCCCCCATGGTCTCAAAACATTGACTCTTCTAAGAGTCCTAAGAGTCCTGCTCACACTGATGGGGTGCAGCTGTGGGACCCTATTTTCAGAGATGATGTCCTCCACCCAACTCTCAAAAAGCTGAAAGGGTCTACAGTAGAGATGGATAGTCGAGCTCGAGTAGAAATCTACTAAAAGTTTCGTTTGTTTATATTGCCATCCTGAGATAATCGTCTCCATGCTCCAAATCCATTTTAAAGCCATTTCAAAGGCATTTTGCGCATACATGAAATGAACACATTTTTCTCCAAAACTATAACAGATGCAAGCTTGTCCTGTTTGGTGGAGATGATATTTAATAAAATAAGTAGAAATCCACTAAAAGTTTTGTTTGGTTATCTTGCAATCCCGAGATAATCGTCTCCATGCTCCAAATCCATTTTAAAGCCATTTTTAAGGCATTTCGCGCATACATGAAATGAACACATTTTTCTCCAAAACTATAACAGATGCAAGCTTGTCCTGTTTGGTGGAGATGATATTTAATAAAATAAGTAGAAATCCACTAAAAGTTTTGTTTGGTTATCTTGCAATCCCGAGATAATCGTCTCCATGCTCCAAATCCATTTTAAAGCCATTTTTAAGGCATTTCGCGCATACATGAAATGAACACATTTTTCTCCAAAACTATAACAGATGCAAGCTTGTCCTGTTTGGTGGAGATAATATTTAATAAAATAAATAGAAATCTACTAAAAGTTTCGTTTGTTTATATTGCCATCCTGAGATAATCGTCTCCATGCTCCAAATCCATTTTAAAGCCATTTCAAAGGCATTTTGCGCATACATGAAATGAACACATTTTTCTCCAAAACTATAACACATGCAAGCTTGTCCTGTTTGGTGGAGATGATATTTAATAAAATAAGTAGAAATCCACTAAAAGTTTTGTTTGGTTATCTTGCAATCCCGAGATAATCGTCTCCATGCTCCAAATCCATTTTAAAGCCATTTTTAAGGCATTTCGCGCATACATGAAATGAACACATTTTTCTCCAAAACTATAACAGATGCAAGCTTGTCCTGTTTGGTGGAGATGATATTTAATAAAATAAGTAGAAATCCACTAAAAGTTTTGTTTGGTTATCTTGCAATCTCGAGATAATCGTCTTCATGCTTCAAATGCTCTTAAAACCCATTTCTAAGGCATTTCGCGCATAAATGAAATGAACACATTTTTCTTTAAAACTATAACAGATGCAAGCTTGTCCTGTTTGGTGGAGATGATATTTAATAAAATAAGTAGAAATCCACTAAAAGTTTTGTTTGGTTATCTTGCAATCCCGAGATAATCGTCTCCATGCTCCAAATCCATTTTAAAGCCATTTTTAAGGCATTTCGCGCATACATGAAATGAACACATTTTTCTCCAAAACTATAACAGATGCAAGCTTGTCCTGTTTGGTGGAGATGATATTTAATAAAATAAGTAGAAATCCACTAAAAGTTTTGTTTGGTTATCTTGCAATCCCGAGATAATCGTCTCCATGCTCCAAATCCATTTTAAAGCCATTTTTAAGGCATTTCGCGCATACATGAAATGAACACATTTTTCTCCAAAACTATAACAGATGCAAGCTTGTCCTGTTTGGTGGAGATAATATTTAATAAAATAAGTAGAAATCTACTAAAAGTTTCGTTTGTTTATATTGCCATCCTGAGATAATCGTCTCCATGCTCCAAATCCATTTTAAAGCCATTTCAAAGGCATTTTGCGCATACATGAAATGAACACATTTTTCTCCAAAACTATAACAGATGCAAGCTTGTCCTGTTTGGTGGAGATGATATTTAATAAAATAAGTAGAAATCCACTAAAAGTTTTGTTTGGTTATCTTGCAATCCCGAGATAATCGTCTCCATGCTCCAAATCCATTTTAAAGCCATTTTTAAGGCATTTCGCGCATACATGAAATGAACACATTTTTCTCCAAAACTATAACAGATGCAAGCTTGTCCTGTTTGGTGGAGATGATATTTAATAAAATAAGTAGAAATCCACTAAAAGTTTTGTTTGGTTATCTTGCAATCCCGAGATAATCGTCTCCATGCTCCAAATCCATTTTAAAGCCATTTTTAAGGCATTTCGCGCATACATGAAATGAACACATTTTTATCCAAAACTATAACAGATGCAAGCTTGTCCTGTTTGGTGGAGATAATATTTAATAAAATAAGTAGAAATCTACTAAAAGTTTCGTTTGTTTATATTGCCATCCTGAGATAATCGTCTCCATGCTCCAAATCCATTTTAAAGCCATTTCAAAGGCATTTTGCGCATACATGAAATGAACACATTTTTCTCCAAAACTATAACACATGCAAGCTTGTCCTGTTTGGTGGAGATGATATTTAATAAAATAAGTAGAAATCCACTAAAAGTTTTGTTTGGTTATCTTGCAATCCCGAGATATTCGTCTCCATGCTCCAAATCCATTTTAAAGCCATTTTTAAGGCCTTTCGCGCATACATGAAATGAACACATTTTTCTCCAAAACTATAACAGATGCAAGCTTGTCCTGTTTGGTGGAGATGATATTTAATAAAATAAGTAGAAATCCACTAAAAGTTTTGTTTGGTTATCTTGCAATCCCGAGATAATCGTCTCCATGCTCCAAATCCATTTTAAAGCCATTTTTAAGGCATTTCGCGCATACATGAAATGAACACATTTTTCTCCAAAACTATAACAGATGCAAGCTTGTCCTGTTTGGTGGAGATGATATTTAATAAAATAAGTAGAAATCCACTAAAAGTTTTGTTTGGTTAGCTTGAAATCTTGCAAACTTTTAGTGGATTTCTACTTATTTTATTAAATATCATCTCCACCAAACAGGACAAGCTTGCATCTGTTATAGTTTTGGAGAAAAATGTGTTCATTTCATTTATGCGCGAAATGCCTTAGAAATGGGTTTTAATAGCATTTGAAGCATGGAGACGATTATCTCGAGATTGCAAGATAACCAAACAAAACTTTTAGTGGATTTCTACTTATTTTATTAAATATCATCTCCACCAAACAGGACAAGCTTGCATCTGTTATAGTTTTGGAGAAAAATGTGTTCATTTCATGTATGCGCGAAATGCCTTAAAAATGGCTTTAAAATGGATTTGGAGCATGGAGACGATTATCTCGGGATTGCAAGATAACCAAACAAAACTTTTAGTGGATTTCTACTTATTTTATTAAATATCATCTCCACCAAACAGGACAAGCTTGCATCTGTTATAGTTTTGGAGAAAAATGTGTTCGTTCATTTCATGTATGCGCGAAATGCCTTAAAAATGGCTTTAAAATGGATTTGGAGCATGGAGACGATTATCTCGGGATTGCAAGATAACCAAACAAAACTTTTAGTGGATTTCTACTTATTTTATTAAATATCATCTCCACCAAACAGGACAAGCTTGCATCTGTTATAGTTTTAAAGAAAAATGTGTTCATTTCATTTATGCGCGAAATGCCTTAGAAATGGGTTTTAAGAGCATTTGAAGCATGGAGACGATTATCTCGAGATTGCAAGATAACCAAACAAAACTTTTAGTGGATTTCTACTTATTTTATTAAATATCATCTCCACCAAACAGGACAAGCTTGCATCTGTTATAGTTTTGGAGAAAAATGTGTTCATTTCATGTATGCGCGAAATGCCTTAAAAATGGCTTTAAAATGGATTTGGAGCATGGAGACGATTATCTCGGGATTGCAAGATAACCAAACAAAACTTTTAGTGGATTTCTACTTATTTTATTAAATATCATCTCCACCAAACAGGACAAGCTTGCATGTGTTATAGTTTTGGAGAAAAATGTGTTCATTTCATGTATGCGCAAAATGCCTTTGAAATGGCTTTAAAATGGATTTGGAGCATGGAGACGATTATCTCAGGATGGCAATATAAACAAACGAAACTTTTAGTAGATTTCTACTTATTTTATTAAATATTATCTCCACCAAACAGGACAAGCTTGCATCTGTTATAGTTTTGGAGAAAAATGTGTTCATTTCATGTATGCGCGAAATGCCTTAAAAATGGCTTTAAAATGGATTTGGAGCATGGAGACGATTATCTCGGGATTGCAAGATAACCAAACAAAACTTTTAGTGGATTTCTACTTATTTTATTAAATATCATCTCCACCAAACAGGACAAGCTTGCATCTGTTGTAGTTTTGGAGAAAAATGTGTTCATTTCATGTATGCGCGAAATGCCTTAAAAATGGCTTTAAAATGGATTTGGAGCATGGAGACGATTATCTCGGGATTGCAAGATAACCAAACAAAACTTTTAGTGGATTTCTACTTATTTTATTAAATATCATCTCCACCAAACAGGACAAGCTTGCATCTGTTATAGTTTTGGAGAAAAATGTGTTCATTTCATGTATGCGCGAAATGCCTTAAAAATGGCTTTAAAATGGATTTGGAGCATGGAGACGATTATCTCGGGATTGCAAGATAACCAAACAAAACTTTTAGTGGATTTCTACTTATTTTATTAAATATCATCTCCACCAAACAGGACAAGCTTGCATCTGTTATAGTTTTGGAGAAAAATGTGTTCATTTCATGTATGCGCAAAATGCCTTTGAAATGGCTTTAAAATGGATTTGGAGCATGGAGACGATTATCTCAGGATGGCAATATAAACAAACGAAACTTTTAGTAGATTTCTACTCGAGCTCGACTATCCATCTCTACTGAAGACCCTTTCAGCTTTTTGAGAGTTGGGTGGAGGACATCATCTCTGAAAATAGGGTCCCACAGCTGCACCCCATCAGTGTGAGCAGGACTCTTAGGACTCTTAGAAGAGTCAATGTTTTGAGACCTTGGGGGGCGCTTAGCCCCCTCTCTTCGTCACTGAGGATGATTTCATTTTTCAGGGATTAGAGAGAGTGGTCCTTGTGGTGGACTGCAGGTATGGAGAGCTGTTGTCATCGTATTAGATAGATAAGAATGATTATATGTATTGTAGAAATGTCTCCTATCATGTTCCCTAATTTTTTATTATGTCCACATCCTGGTCCCCATCTTGGACATCATAACAAATGTGCACTTTTTTGTTTAATTTACACATTGGACCATAGGAAAAATGACACTACAGCTACAGAGGTGACCGTCTGATAGCCCAGCTCGACTATCCATCTCTACTCGAAGACCCTTTCAGCTTTTTGAGAGTTGGGTGGAGGACATCATCTCTTAAAATAGGGTCCCACAGCTGCACCCCATCAGTGTAAGCAGGACTCTTAGGACTCTTAGAAGAGTCAATGCTCTAAAACCATGGGGGGCGCTTAGCCCCCTCTCTTCGTCCCTGAGGATGATTTCATTTTTCAGGGATTAGAGAGGGTGGTCCTTGTGGTGGACTGCAGGTATGGAGAGCTGTTGTCATCGTATTAGATAGATAAGAATGATTATATGTATTGTAGAAATGTCTCCTATCATGTTCCCTAATTTTTTATTATGTCCACATCCTGGTCCCCATCTTGGACATCATAACAAACGTGCACTTTTTTGTTTAATTTACACATTGGACCATAGGAAAAATGACACTACAGCTACAGAGGTGACCGTCTGATAGCCCAGCTCGACTATCCATCTCTACTGAAGACCCTTTCAGCTTTTTGAGAGTTGGGTGGAGGACATCATCTCTGAAAATAGGGTCCCACAGCTGCACCCCATCAGTGTGAGCAGGACTCTTAGGACTCTTAGAAGAGTTAATGCTCTGAGACCATGGGGGCGCTTACCCCCTCTCTTCGTCACTGAGGATGATTTCATTTTTCAGGGATTAGAGAGGGTGGTCCTTGTGGTGGACTGCAGGTATGGAGAGCTGTTGTCATCGTATTAGATAGATAAGAATGATTATATGTATTGTAGAAATGTCTCCTATCATGTTCCCTAATTTTTTATTATGTCCACATCCTGGTCCCCATCTTGGACATCATAACAAACGTGCACTTTTTTGTTTAATTTACACATTGTACTATAGGAAAAATGACACTACAGCTACAGAGGTGACCGTCTGATAGCCCAGCTCGACTATCCATCTCTACTGAAGACCCTTTCAGCTTTTTGAGAGTTGGGTGGAGGACATCATCTCTTAAAATAGGGTCCCACAGCTGCACCCCATCAGTGTAAGCAGGACTCTTAGGACTCTTAGAAGAGTCAATGCTCTAAAACCATGGGGGGCGCTTAGCCCCCTCTCTTCGTCCCTGAGGATGATTTCATTTTTCAGGGATTAGAGAGGGTGGTCCTTGTGGTGGACTGCAGGTATGGAGAGCTGTTGTCATCATATTAGATAGATAAGAATGATTATATGTATTGTAGAAATGTCTCCTATCATGTTCCCTAATTTTTTATTATGTCCACATCCTGGTCCCCATCTTGGACATCATAACAAACGTGCACTTTTTTGTTTAATTTACACATTGGACCATAGGAAAAATGACACTACAGCTACAGAGGTGACCGTCTGATAGCCCAGCTCGACTATCCATCTCTACTGAAGACCTTTTCAGCTTTTTGAGAGTTGGGTGGAGGACATCATCTCTGAAAATAGGGTCCCACAGCTGCACCCCATCAGTGTGAGCAGGACTCTTAGGACTCTTAGAAGAGTTAATGCTCTGAGACCATGGGGGCGCTTAGCCCCCTCTCTTCGTCACTGAGGATGATTTCATTTTTCAGGGATTAGAGAGGGTGGTCCTTGTGGTGGACTGCAGGTATGGAGAGCTGTTGTCATCGTATTAGATAGATAAGAATGATTATATGTATTGTAGAAATGTCTCCTATCATGTTCCCTAATTTTTTATTATGTCCACATCCTGGTCCCCATCTTGGACATCATAACAAACGTGCACTTTTTTGTTTAATTTACACATTGGACCATAGGAAAAATGACACTACAGCTACAGAGGTGACCGTCTGATAGCCCAGCTCGACTATCCATCTCTACTGAAGACCCTTTCAGCTTTTTGAGAGTTGGGTGGAGGACATCATCTCTGAAAATAGGGTCCCACAGCTGCACCCCATCAGTGTGAGCAGGACTCTTAGGACTCTTAGAAGAGTCAATGCTCTGAGACCATTGGGGGCACTTAGCCCCCTCTCTTCATCACTGAGGATGATTTCATTTTTCAGGGATTAGAGAGGGTGGTCCTTGTGGTGGACTGCAGGTATGGAGAGCTGTTGTCATCGTATTAGATAGATAAGAATGATTATATGTATTGTAGAAATGTCTCCTATCATGTTCCCTAATTTTTTATTATGTCCACATCCTGGTCCCCATCTTGGACATCATAACAAACGTGCACTTTTTTGTTTAATTTACACATTGGACCATAGGGAAAATGAAACTACAGCTACAGAGGTGACCGTCTGATAGCCCAGCTCGACTATCCATCTCTACTGAAGACCCTTTCAGCTTTTTGAGAGTTGGGTGGAGGACATCATCTCTGAAAATAGGGTCCCACAGCTGCACCCCATCAGTGTGAGCAGGACTCTTAGGACTCTTAGACCCTTTCAGCTTTTTGAGAGTTGGGTGGAGGACATCATCTCTGAAAATAGGGTCCCACAGCTGCACCCCATCAGTGTGAGCAGGACTCTTAGGACTCTTAGAAGAGTCAATGCTCTGAGACCATTGGGGGCACTTAGCCCCCTCTCTTCATCACTGAGGATGATTTCATTTTTCAGGGATTAGAGAGGGTGGTCCTTGTGGTGGACTGCAGATATGGAGAGCTGTTATCATCGTATTAGATAGATAAGAATGATTATATGTATTGTAGAAATGTCTCCTATCATGTTCCCTAATTTTTTATTATGTCCACATCCTGGTCCCCATCTTGGACATCATAACAAATGTGCACTTTTTTGTTTAATTTACACATTGGACCATAGGAAAAATGACACTACAGCTACAGAGGTGACCGTCTGATAGCCCAGCTCGACTATCCATCTCTACTCGAAGACCCTTTCAGCTTTTTGAGAGTTGGGTGGAGGACATCATCTCTTAAAATAGGGTCCCACAGCTGCACCCCATCAGTGTAAGCAGGACTCTTAGGACTCTTAGAAGAGTCAATGCTCTAAAACCATGGGGGGCGCTTAGCCCCCTCTCTTCGTCCCTGAGGATGATTTCATTTTTCAGGGATTAGAGAGGGTGGTCCTTGTGGTGGACTGCAGGTATGGAGAGCTGTTGTCATCGTATTAGATAGATAAGAATGATTATATGTATTGTAGAAATGTCTCCTATCATGTTCCCTAATTTTTTATTATGTCCACATCCTGGTCCCCATCTTGGACATCATAACAAACGTGCACTTTTTTGTTTAATTTACACATTGGACCATAGGAAAAATGACACTACAGCTACAGAGGTGACCGTCTGATAGCCCAGCTCGACTATCCATCTCTACTGAAGACCCTTTCAGCTTTTTGAGAGTTGGGTGGAGGACATCATCTCTGAAAATAGGGTCCCACAGCTGCACCCCATCAGTGTGAGCAGGACTCTTAGGACTCTTAGAAGAGTTAATGCTCTGAGACCATGGGGGCGCTTACCCCCTCTCTTCGTCACTGAGGATGATTTCATTTTTCAGGGATTAGAGAGGGTGGTCCTTGTGGTGGACTGCAGGTATGGAGAGCTGTTGTCATCGTATTAGATAGATAAGAATGATTATATGTATTGTAGAAATGTCTCCTATCATGTTCCCTAATTTTTTATTATGTCCACATCCTGGTCCCCATCTTGGACATCATAACAAACGTGCACTTTTTTGTTTAATTTACACATTGGACTATAGGAAAAATGACACTACAGCTACAGAGGTGACCGTCTGATAGCCCAGCTCGACTATCCATCTCTACTGAAGACCCTTTCAGCTTTTTGAGAGTTGGGTGGAGGACATCATCTCTTAAAATAGGGTCCCACAGCTGCACCCCATCTGTGTAAGCAGGACTCTTAGGACTCTTAGAAGAGTCAATGCTCTAAAACCATGGGGGGCGCTTAGCCCCCTCTCTTCGTCCCTGAGGATGATTTCATTTTTCAGGGATTAGAGAGGGTGGTCCTTGTGGTGGACTGCAGGTATGGAGAGCTGTTGTCATCGTATTAGATAGATAAGAATGATTATATGTATTGTAGAAATGTCTCCTATCATGTTCCCTAATTTTTTATTATGTCCACATCCTGGTCCCCATCTTGGACATCATAACAAACGTGCACTTTTTTGTTTAATTTACACATTGGACCATAGGAAAAATGACACTACAGCTACAGAGGTGACCGTCTGATAGCCCAGCTCGACTATCC
Organism: Anomaloglossus baeobatrachus; assembly: GCF_048569485.1. Taxonomy (NCBI): domain Eukaryota; kingdom Metazoa; phylum Chordata; class Amphibia; order Anura; family Aromobatidae; genus Anomaloglossus; species Anomaloglossus baeobatrachus. The sequence goes on along the minus strand of NW_027442457.1, from coordinate 19,667 downwards.
ATCTCTACTGAAGACCTTTTCAGCTTTTTGAGAGTTGGGTGGAGGACATCATCTCTGAAAATAGGGTCCCACAGCTGCACCCCATCAGTGTGAGCAAGACTCTTAGGACTCTTAGAAGAGTTAATGCTCTGAGACCATGGGGGCGCTTAGCCCCCTCTCTTCGTCACTGAGGATGATTTCATTTTTCAGGGATTAGAGAGGGTGGTCCTTGTGGTGGACTGCAGGTATGGAGAGCTGTTGTCATCGTATTAGATAGATAAGAATGATTATATGTATTGTAGAAATGTCTCCTATCATGTTCCCTAATTTTTTATTATGTCCACATCCTGGTCCCCATCTTGGACATCATAACAAACGTGCACTTTTTTGTTTAATTTACACATTGGACCATAGGAAAAATGACACTACAGCTACAGAGGTGACCGTCTGATAGCCCAGCTCGACTATCCATCTCTACTGAAGACCCTTTCAGCTTTTTGAGAGTTGGGTGGAGGACATCATCTCTGAAAATAGGGTCCCACAGCTGCACCCCATCAGTGTGAGCAGGACTCTTAGGACTCTTAGAAGAGTCAATGCTCTGAGACCATTGGGGGCACTTAGCCCCCTCTCTTCATCACTGAGGATGATTTCATTTTTCAGGGATTAGAGAGGGTGGTCCTTGTGGTGGACTGCAGGTATGGAGAGCTGTTGTCATCGTATTAGATAGATAAGAATGATTATATGTATTGTAGAAATGTCTCCTATCATGTTCCCTAATTTTTTATTATGTCCACATCCTGGTCCCCATCTTGGACATCATAACAAACGTGCACTTTTTTGTTTAATTTACACATTGGACCATAGGGAAAATGAAACTACAGCTACAGAGGTGACCGTCTGATAGCCCAGCTCGACTATCCATCTCTACTGAAGACCCTTTCAGCTTTTTGAGAGTTGGGTGGAGGACATCATCTCTGAAAATAGGGTCCCACAGCTGCACCCCATCAGTGTGAGCAGGACTCTTAGGACTCTTAGACCCTTTCAGCTTTTTGAGAGTTGGGTGGAGGACATCATCTCTGAAAATAGGGTCCCACAGCTGCACCCCATCAGTGTGAGCAGGACTCTTAGGACTCTTAGAAGAGTCAATGCTCTGAGACCATTGGGGGCACTTAGCCCCCTCTCTTCATCACTGAGGATGATTTCATTTTTCAGGGATTAGAGAGGGTGGTCCTTGTGGTGGACTGCAGATATGGAGAGCTGTTATCATCGTATTAGATAGATAAGAATGATTATATGTATTGTAGAAATGTCTCCTATCATGTTCCCTAATTTTTTATTATGTCCACATCCTGGTCCCCATCTTGGACATCATAACAAACGTGCACTTTTTTGTTTAATTTACACATTGGACCATAGGAAAAATGACACTACAGCTACAGAGGTGACCGTCTGATAGCCCAGCTCGACTATCCATCTCTACTGAAGACCCTTTCAGCTTTTTGAGAGTTGGGTGGAGGACATCATCTCTGAAAATAGGGTCCCACAGCTGCACCCCATCAGTGTGAGCAGGACTCTTAGGACTCTTAGAAGAGTCAATGCTCTGAGACCATGGGGGGCGCTTAGCCCCCTCTCTTCGTCACTGAGGATGATTTCATTTTTCAGGGATTAGAGAGGGTGGTCCTTGTAGTGGACTGCAGGTATGGAGAGCTGTTGTCATCGTATTAAATAGATAAGAATGATTATATGTATTGTAGAAATGTCTCCTATCATGTTCCCTAATTTTTTATTATGTCCACATCCTGGTCCCCATCTTGGACATCATAACAAACGTGCACTTTTTTGTTTAATTTACACATTGGACCATAGGAAAAATGACACTACAGCTACAGAGGTGACCGTCTGATAGCCCAGCTCGACTATCCATCTCTACTGAAGACCCTTTCAGCTTTTTGAGAGTTGGGTGGAGAACATCATCTCTGAAAATAGGGTCCCACAGCTGCACCCCATCAGTGTGAGCAGGACTCTTAGGACTCTTAGAAGAGTCAATGCTCTGAGACCATGGGGGGCGCTTAGCCCCCTCTCCTCGTCACTGAGGATGATTTCACTTTTTAGGGAATAGAGAGGGTGGTCCTTGTGGTGGACTGCAGGTATGGAGAGCTGTTGTCATCGTATTAGATAGATAAGAATGATTATATGTATTGTAGAAATGTCTCCTATCATGTTCATTATTTTTTTATTATGTCCACATCCTGGTCCCCATCTTGGAAATCATAACAAACGTGCACTTTTTTGTTTAATTTACAAATTGGACCATAGGAAAAATGACACTACAGCTACAGAGGTGACCGTCTGATAGCCCAGCTCGACTATCCATCTCTACTGAAGACCCTTTCAGCTTTTTGAGAGTTGGGTGGAGGACATCATCTCTGAAAATAGGGTCCCACAGCTGCACCCCATCAGAGTGAGCAGGAATCTTAGGACTCTTAGAAGAGTCAATGCTCTGAGACCATGGGGGGCGCTTAGCCCCCTCTCTTCGTCACTGAGGATGATTTCATTTTTCAGGGATTAGAGAGAGTGGTCCTTGTGGTGGACTGCAGGTATGGAGAGCTGTTGTGATCGTATTAGATAGATAAGAATGATTATATGTATTGTAGAAATGTCTTCAGTAGAGATGGATAGTCGAGCTGGGCTATCAGACGGTCACCTCTGTAGCTGTAGTGTCATTTTTCCTATGGTCCAATGTGTAAATTAAACAAAAAAGTGCACGTTTGTTATGATGTCCAAGATGGGGACCAGGATGTGGACATAATAAAAAATTAGGGAACATGATAGGAGACATTTCTACAATACATATAATCATTCTTATCTATCTAATACGATGACAACAGCTCTCCATACCTGCAGTCCACCACAAGGACCACCCTCTCTGATCCCTGAAAAATGAAATCATCCTCAGTGACGAAGAGAGGGGGCTAAGCGCCCCCATGGTCTCAGAGCATTAACTCTTCTAAGAGTCCTAAGGGCATTTCGCGCATAAATGAAATGATCACATTTTTCTCCAAAACTATAACAGATGCAAGCTTGTCCTGTTTGGTGGAGATAATATTTAATAAAATAAGTAGAAACCTACTAAAAGTTTTGTTTGTTTATATTGCAATCCTGAGATAATCGTCTCCATGCTCCAAATCCATTTTAAAGCCATTTCAAAGGCATTTCACGCATAAATGAAATGATCACATTTTTCTCCAAAACTATAACACATGCAAGCTTGTCCTGTTTGGTGGAGATGATATTTAATAAAATAAGTAGAAATCCACTAAAAGTTTTGTTTGGTTATCTTGCAATCCCAAGATAATCGTCTCCATGCTCCAAATCCATTTTAAAGCCATTTTTAAGGCATTTCGCGCATAAATGAAATGATCACATTTTTCTCCAAAACTATAACAGATGCAAGCTTGTCCTGTTTGGTGGAGATAATATTTAATAAAATAAGTAGAAATCTACTAAAAGTTTTGTTTGTTTATATTGCCATCCTGAGATAATCGTCTCCATGCTCCAAATCCATTTTAAAGCCATTTCAAAGGCATTTTGCGCATAAATGAAATGATCACATTTTTCTCCAAAACTATAACACATGCAAGCTTGTCCTGTTTGGTGGAGATGATATTTGGTAAAATAAGTAGAAATCCACTAAAAGTTTTGTTTGGTTATATTGCAATCCCTAGATAATCGTCTCCATGCTCCAAATCTATTTTAAAGCCATTTCAAAGGCATTGTGCGCATAAATGAAATGATCACATTTTTCTCCAAAACTATAACAGATGCAAGCTTGTCCTGTTTGGTGGGGATAATATTTAATAAAATAAGTAGAAATCCACTAAAAGTTTTGTTTGGTTATCTTGCAATCCCGAGATAATCGTCTCCATGCTCCAAATCCATTTTAAAGCCATTTTTAAGGCATTTCGCGCATAAATGAAATGATCACATTTTTCTCCAAAACTATAACAGATGGAAGCTCGTCCTGTTTGGAGGGGATAATATTTAATAAAATAAGTAGAAATCAACTAAAAGTTTTGTTTGGTTATCTTGCAATCCCGAGATAATCGTCTCCATGCTTCAAATCCATTTAAAAGCCATTTTGAAGGCATTTCGCGCATAAATGAAATGATCACATTTTTCTTCAAAACTAAAACAGATGCAAGCTTGTCCTGTTTGGTAGAGATGATATTTAATAAAATATGTAGAAATCCACTAAAAGTTTTGTTTGGTTATCTTGCAATCCCGAGATAATCGTCTCCATGCTTCAAAACTATTTTAAAGCCATTTTTAAGGCATTTCGCGCATACATGAAATGATCACATTTTCTCCAAAACTATAACAGATGCAAGCTTGTCCTGTTTGGTGGAGATAATATTTAATAAAATAAGTAGAAACCTACTAAAAGTTTCGTTTGTTTATATTGCAATCCTGAGATAATCGTCTCCATGCTCCAAATCCATTTTAAAGCCATTTCAAAGGCATTTCGCGCATAAATGAAATGATCACATTTTTCTCCAAAACTATAACACATGCAAGCTTGTCCTGTTTGGTGGAGATGATATTTAATAAAATAAGTAGAAATCCACTAAAAGTTTTGTTTGGTTATCTTGCAATCCCAAGATAATCGTCTCCATGCTCCAAATCCATTTTAAAGCCATTTTTAAGGCATTTCGCGCATAAATGAAATGATCACATTTTTCTCCAAAACTATAACAGATGCAAGCTTGTCCTGTTTGGTGGAGATAATATTTAATAAAATAGGTAGAAATCTACTAAAAGTTTCGTTTGTTTATATTGCAATCCTGAGATAATCGTCTCCATGCTCCAAATCCATTTTAAAGCCATTTCAAAGGCATTTCGCGCATAAATGAAATGATCACATTTTTCTCCAAAACTATAACAGATGCAAGCTTCTCCTGTTTGGTGGAGATGATATTTAATAAAATAAGTAGAAATCCACTAACAGATTTGTTTGGTTATCTTGCAATCCCGAGATAGTCGTCTCCATGCTCCAAATCCATTTTTAAGCCATCTTTAAGGCATTTCGCGCATAAATGAAATGATCACATTTTTCTCCAAAACTATAACAGATGCAAGCTTGTCCTGTTTGGTGGAGATGATATTTCATAAAATAAGTAGAAATCCACTAAAAGTTTTGTTTGGTTATCTTGCAATCCCGAGATAATCGTCTCCATGCTCCAAACCCTTTTTAAAGCCATTTTTAAGGCATTTCGCGCATAAATGAAATGATCACATTTTTCTCCAAAACTATAACAGATGCAAGCTTGTCCTGTTTGGTGGGGATAATATTTAATAAAATAAGTAGAAATCCACTAAAAGTTTTGTTTGGTTATCTTGCAATCCCAAGATAATCGTCTCCATGCTCCAAATCCATTTTAAAGCCATTTTTAAGGCATTTCGCGCATAAATGAAATGATCACATTTTTCTCCAAAACTATAACAGATGCAAGCTTGTCCTGTTTGGTGGAGATAATATTTAATAAAATAAGTAGAAATCTACTAAAAGTTTCCTTTGTTTATATTGCCATCCTGAGATAATCGTCTCCATGCTCCAAATCCATTTTAAAGCCATTTCAAAGGCATTTTGCGCATAAATGAAATGATCACATTTTTCTCCAAAACTATAACACATGCAAGCTTGTCCTGTTTGGTGGAGATGATATTTGGTAAAATAAGTAGAAATCCACTAAAAGTTTTGTTTGGTTATCTTGCAATCCCGAGATAATCGTCTCCATGCTCCAAATCTATTTTAAAGCCATTTAAAAGGCATTGTGCGCATAAATGAAATGATCACATTTTTCTCCAAAACTATAACAGATGCAAGCTTGTCCTGTTTGGAGGGGATGATATTTAATAAAATAATTAGAAATCCACTAAAAGTTTTGTTTGGTTATCTTGCAATCCCGAGATAATCGTCTCCATGCTTCAAAACCATTTTAAAGCCATTTTTAAGGCATTTCGCGCATAAATGAAATGATCACATTTTTCTCCAAAACTATAACAGATGCAAGCTTGTCCTGTTTGGTGGAGATAATATTTAATAAAATAAGTAGAAACCTACTAAAAGTTTCGTTTGTTTATATTGCAATCCTGAGATAATCGTCTCCATGCTCCAAATCCATTTTAAAGCCATTTCAAAGGCATTTCGCGCATAAATGAAATGATCACATTTTTCTCCAAAACTATAACACATGCAAGCTTGTCCTGTTTGGTGGAGATGATATTTAATAAAATAAGTAGAAATCCACTAAAAGTTTTATTTGGTTATCTTGCAATCCCAAGATAATCGTTTCCATGCTCCAAATCCATTTTAAAGCCATTTTTAAGGCATTTCGCGCATAAATGAAATGATCACATTTTTCTCCAAAACTATAACAGATGCAAGCTTGTCCTGTTTGGAGGGGATGATATTTAATAAAATAATTAGAAATCCACTAAAAGTTGTGTTTGGTTATCTTGCAATCCCGAGATAATCGTCTCCATGCTTCAAAACCATTTTAAAGCCATTTTAAGGCATTTCGCGCATAAATGAAATGATCACATTTTTCTCCAAAACTATAACAGATGCAAGCTTGTCCTGTTTGGTGGAGATGATATTTAAAAAAAATAAGTAGAAATCCACTAAAAGTTTTGTTTGGTTATCTTGCAATCCCGAGATAATCGTCTCCGTGCTCCAAACCCTTTTTAAAGCCATTTTTAAGGCATTTCGCGCATAAATGAAATGATCACATTTTTCTCCAAAACTATAACAGATGCAAGCTTGTCCTGTTTGGTGGGGATAATATTTAATAAAATAAGTAGAAATCCACTAAAAGTTTTGTTTGGCGCCCCCCATGGTTTTAGAGCATTGACTCTTCTAAGAGTCCTAAGAGTCCTGCTTACACTGATGGGGTGCAGCTGTGGGACCCTATTTTAAGAGATGATGTCCTCCACCCAACTCTCAAAAAGCTGAAAGGGTCTTCAGTAGAGATGGATAGTCGAGCTGGGCTATCAGACGGTCACCTCTGTAGCTGTAGTGTCATTTTTCCTATGGTCCAATGTGTAAATTAAACAAAAAAGTGCACGTTTGTTATGATGTCCAAGATGGGGACCAGGATGTGGACATAATAAAAAATTAGGGAACATGATAGGAGACATTTCTACAATACATATAATCATTCTTATCTATCTAATACGATCACAACAGCTCTCCATTCCTGCAGTCCACCACAAGGACCACTCTCTCTAATCCCTGAAAAATGAAATCATCCTCAGTGACGAAGAGAGGGGGCTAAGCGCCCCCCATGGTCTCAGAGCATTGACTCTTCTAAGAGTCCTAAGAGTCCTGCTCACACTGATGGGGTGCAGCTGTGGGACCCTATTTTCAGAGATGATGTCCTCCACCCAACTCTCAAAAAGCTGAAAGGGTCTTCAGTAGAGATGGATAGTCGAGCTGGGCTATCAGACGGTCACCTCTGTAGCTGTAGTGTCATTTTTCCTATGGTCCAATGTGTAAATTAAACAAAAAAGTGCACATTTGTTATGATTTCCAAGATGGGGACCAGGATGTGGACATAATAAAAAAATAGGGAACATGATAGGAGACATTTCTACAATACATATAATTATTCTTATCTATCTAATACGATGACAACAGCTCTCCATACCTGCAGTCCACCACAAGGACCACCCTCTCTAATCCCTGAAAAATGAAATCATCCTCAGTGACGAAGAGAGGGGGCTAAGCGCACCCCATGGTCTCAAAACATTGACTCTTCTAAGAGTCCTAAGAGTCCTGCTCACACTGATGGGGTGCAGCTGTGGGACCCTATTTTCAGAGATGATGTCCTCCACCCAACTCTCAAAAAGCTGAAAGGGTCTTCAGTAGAGATGGATAGTCGAGCTGGGCTATCAGACGGTCACCTCTGTAGCTGTAGTGTCATTTTTCCTATGGTCCAATGTGTAAATTAAACAAAAAAGTGCACGTTTGTTATGATTTCCAAGATGGGGACCAGGATGTGGACATAATAAAAAAATAGGGAACATGATAGGAGACATTTCTACAATACATATAATCATTCTTATCTATCTAATACGATGACAACAGCTCTCCATACCTGCAGTCCACCACAAGGACCACCCTCTCTATTCCCTGAAAAGTGAAATCATCCTCAGTGACGAAGAGAGGGGGCTAAGCGCCCCCCATGGTCTCAGAGCATTGACTCTTCTAAGAGTCCTAAGAGTCCTGCTCACACTGATGGGGTGCAGCTGTGGGACCCTATTTTCAGAGATGATGTCCTCCACCCAACTCTCAAAAAGCTGAAAGGGTCTTCAGTAGAGATGGATTGTCGAGCTGGGCTATCAGACGGTCACCTCTGTAGCTGTAGTGTCATTTTTCCTATGGTCCAATGTGTAAATTAAACAAAAAAGTGCACGTTTGTTATGATGTCCAAGATGGGGACCAGGATGTGGACATAATAAAAAATTAGGGAACATGATAGGAGACATTTCTACAATACATATAATCATTCTTATCTATCTAATACGATGATAACAGCTCTCCATACCTGCAGTCCACCACAAGGACCACCCTCTCTAATCCCTGAAAAATGAAATCATCCTCAGTGACGAAGAGAGGGGGCCAAGCGCCCCCCATGGTACCAGAGCATTGACTCTTCTAAGAGTCCTAAGAGTCCTGCTCACACTGATGGGGTGAAGCTGTGGGACCCTATTTTCAGAGATGATGTCCTCCACCCAACTCTCAAAAAGCTGAAAGGGTCTTCAGTAGAGATGGATAGTCGAGCTGGGCTATCAGACGGTCACCTCTGTAGCTGTAGTGTCATTTTTCCTATGGTCCAATGTGTAAATTAAACAAAAAAGTGCACGTTTGTTATGATGTCCAAGATGGGGACCAGGATGTGGACATAATAAGAAATTAGGGAACATGATAGGAGACATTTCTACAATACATATAATCATTCTTATCTATCTAATACGATGACAACAGTTCTCCATACCTGCAGTCCACCACAAGGACCACCCTCTCTAATCCCTGAAAAATGAAATCATCCTCAGTGACGAAGAGAGGGGGCTAAGTGCCCCCAATGGTCTCAGAGCATTGACTCTTCTAAGAGTCCTAAGAGTCCTGCTCACACTGATGGGGTGCAGCTATGGGACCCTATTTTCAGAGATGATGTCCTCCACCCAACTCTCAAAAAGCTGAAAGGGTCTTCAGTAGAGATGGATAGTCGAGCTGGGCTATCAGACGGTCACCTCTGTAGCTGTAGTGTCATTTTTCCTATGGTCCAATGTGTAAATTAAACAAAAAAGTGCACGTTTGTTATGATGTCCAAGATGGGGACCGGGATGTGGACATAATAAAAAATTAGGGAACATGATAGGAGACATTTCTACAATACATATAATCATTCTTATCTATCTAATACGATGACAACAGCTCTCCATACCTGCAGTCCACCACAAGGACCACCCTCTCTAATCCCTGAAAAATGAAATCATCCTCAGTGACGAAGAGAGGGGGCTAAGCGCCCCCATGGTCTCAGAGCATTAACTCTTCTAAGAGTCCTAAGAGTCCTGCTCACACTGATGGGGTGCAGCTGTGGGACCCTATTTTCAGAGATGATGTCCTCCACCCAACTCTCAAAAAGCTGAAAGGGTCTTCAGTAGAGATGGATAGTCGAGCTGGGCTATCAGACGGTCACCTCTGTAGCTGTAGTGTCATTTTTCCTATGGTCCAATGTGTAAATTAAACAAAAAAGTGCACGTTTGTTATGATGTCCAAGATGGGGACCAGGATGTGGACATAATAAAAAATTAGGGAACATGATAGGAGACATTTCTACAATACATATAATCATTCTTATCTATCTAATACGATGACAACAGCTCTCCATACCTGCAGTCCACCACAAGGACCACCCTCTCTAATCCCTGAAAAATGAAATCATCCTCAGTGACGAAGAGAGGGGGCCAAGCGCCCCCCATGGTACCAGAGCATTGACTCTTCTAAGAGTCCTAAGAGTCCTGCTCACACTGATGGGGTGAAGCTGTGGGACCCTATTTTCAGAGATGATGTCCTCCACCCAACTCTCAAAAAGCTGAAAGGGTCTTCAGTAGAGATGGATAGTCGAGCTGGGCTATCAGACGGTCACCTCTGTAGCTGTAGTGTCATTTTTCCTATGGTCCAATGTGTAAATTAAACAAAAAAGTGCACGTTTGTTATGATGTCCAAGATGGGGACCAGGATGTGGACATAATAAGAAATTAGGGAACATGATAGGAGACATTTCTACAATACATATAATCATTCTTATCTATCTAATACGATGACAACAGCTCTCCATACCTGCAGTCCACCACAAGGACCACTCTCTCTAATCCCTGAAAAATGAAATCATCCTCAGTGACGAAGAGAGGGGGCTAAGCGCCCCCCATGGTCTCAGAGCATTGACTCTTCTAAGAGTCCTAAGATTCCTGCTCACTAAAGCCATTTTTAAGGCATTTCGCGCATACATGAAATGAACACATTTTTCTCCAAAACTATAACAGATGCAAGCTTGTCCTGTTTGGTGGAGATGATATTTAATAAAATAAGTAGAAATCCACTAAAAGTTTTGTTTGGTTATCTTGCAATCCCGAGATAATCGTCTCCATGCTCCAAATCCATTTTAAAGCCATTTTTAAGGCATTTCGCGCATACATGAAATGAACACATTTTTCTCCAAAACTATAACAGATGCAAGCTTGTCCTGTTTGGTGGAGATGATATTTAATAAAATAAGTAGAAATCCACTAAAAGTTTTGTTTGGTTATCTTGCAATCCCGAGATAATCGTCTCCATGCTCCAAATCCATTTTAAAGCCATTTTTAAGGCATTTCGCGCATACATGAAATGAACACATTTTTCTCCAAAACTATAACAGATGCAAGCTTGTCCTGTTTGGTGGAGATGATATTTAATAAAATAAGTAGAAATCCACTAAAAGTTTTGTTTGGTTATCTTGCAATCCCGAGATAATCGTCTCCATGCTCCAAATCCATTTTAAAGCCATTTTTAAGGCATTTCGCGCATACATGAAATGAACACATTTTTCTCCAAAACTATAACAGATGCAAGCTTGTCCTGTTTGGTGGAGATGATATTTAATAAAATAAGTAGAAATCCACTAAAAGTTTTGTTTGGTTATCTTGCAATCCCGAGATAATCGTCTCCATGCTCCAAATCAATTTTAAAGCCATTTTTAAGGCATTTCGCGCATACATGAAATGAACACATTTTTCTCCAAAACTATAACAGATGCAAGCTTGTCCTGTTTGGTGGAGATGATATTTAATAAAATAAGTAGAAATCCACTAAAAGTTTTGTTTGGTTATCTTGCAATCCCGAGATAATCGTCTCCATGCTCCAAATCCATTTTAAAGCCATTTTTAAGGCATTTCGCGCATACATGAAATGAACACATTTTTCTCCAAAACTATAACAGATGCAAGCTTGTCCTGTTTGGTGGAGATGATATTTAATAAAATAAGTAGAAATCCACTAAAAGTTTTGTTTGGTTATCTTGCAATCCCGAGATAATCGTCTCCATGCTCCAAATCCATTTTAAAGCCATTTTTAAGGCATTTCGCGCATACATGAAATGAACACATTTTTCTCCAAAACTATAACAGATGCAAGCTTGTCCTGTTTGGTGGAGATGATATTTAATAAAATAAGTAGAAATCCACTAAAAGTTTTGTTTGGTTATCTTACAATCCCGAGATAATCGTCTCCATGCTCCAAATCCATTTTAAAGCCATTTTTAAGGCATTTCGCGCATACATGAAATGAACACATTTTTCTCCAAAACTATAACAGATGCAAGCTTGTCCTGTTTGGTGGAGATGATATTTAATAAAATAAGTAGAAATCCACTAAAAGTTTTGTTTGGTTATCTTGCAATCCCGAGATAATCGTCTCCATGCTCCAAATCCATTTTAAAGCCATTTTTAAGGCATTTCGCGCATACATGAAATGAACACATTTTTCTCCAAAACTATAACAGATGCAAGCTTGTCCTGTTTGGTGGAGATGATATTTAATAAAATAAGTAGAAATCCACTAAAAGTTTTGTTTGGTTATCTTGCAATCCCGAGATAATCGTCTCCATGCTCCAAATCCATTTTAAAGCCATTTTTAAGGCATTTCGCGCATACATGAAATGAACACATTTTTCTCCAAAACTATAACAGATGCAAGCTTGTCCTGTTTGGTGGAGATGATATTTAATAAAATAAGTAGAAATCCACTAAAAGTTTTGTTTGGTTATCTTGCAATCCCGAGATAATCGTCTCCATGCTCCAAATCCATTTTAAAGCCATTTTTAAGGCATTTCGCGCATACATGAAATGAACACATTTTTCTCCAAAACTATAACAGATGCAAGCTTGTCCTGTTTGGTGGAGATGATATTTAATAAAATAAGTAGAAATCCACTAAAAGTTTTGTTTGGTTATCTTGCAATCCCGAGATAATCGTCTCCATGCTCCAAATCCATTTTAAAGCCATTTTTAAGGCATTTCGCGCATACATGAAATGAACACATTTTTCTCCAAAACTATAACAGATGCAAGCTTGTCCTGTTTGGTGGAGATGATATTTAATAAAATAAGTAGAAATCCACTAAAAGTTTTGTTTGGTTATCTTGCAATCCCGAGATAATCGTCTCCATGCTCCAAATCCATTTTAAAGCCATTTTTAAGGCATTTCGCGCATACATGAAATGAACACATTTTTCTCCAAAACTATAACAGATGCAAGCTTGTCCTGTTTGGTGGAGATGATATTTAATAAAATAAGTAGAAATCCACTAAAAGTTTTGTTTGGTTATCTTACAATCCCGAGATAATCGTCTCCATGCTCCAAATCCATTTTAAAGCCATTTTTAAGGCATTTCGCGCATACATGAAATGAACACATTTTTCTCCAAAACTATAACAGATGCAAGCTTGTCCTGTTTGGTGGAGATGATATTTAATAAAATAAGTAGAAATCCACTAAAAGTTTTGTTTGGTTATCTTGCAATCCCGAGATAATCGTCTCCATGCTCCAAATCCATTTTAAAGCTATTTTTAAGGCATTTCGCGCATACATGAAATGAACACATTTTTCTCCAAAACTATAACAGATGCAAGCTTGTCCTGTTTGGTGGAGATGATATTTAATAAAATAAGTAGAAATCCACTAAAAGTTTTGTTTGGTTATATTGCAATCCCGAGATAATCGTCTCCATGCTCCAAATCCATTTTAAAGCCATTTTTAAGGCATTTCGCGCATACATGAAATGAACACATTTTTCTCCAAAACTATAACAGATGCAAGCTTGTCCTGTTTGGTGGAGATGATATTTAATAAAATAAGTAGAAATCCACTAAAAGTTTTGTTTGGTTATCTTGCAATCCCGAGATAATCGTCTCCATGCTCCAAATCCATTTTAAAGCCATTTTTAAGGCATTTCGCGCATACATGAAATGAACACATTTTTCTCCAAAACTATAACAGATGCAAGCTTGTCCTGTTTGGTGGAGATGATATTTAATAAAATAAGTAGAAATCCACTAAAAGTTTTGTTTGGTTATCTTGCAATCCCGAGATAATCGTCTCCATGCTCCAAATCCATTTTAAAGCCATTTTTAAGGCATTTCGCGCATACATGAAATGAACACATTTTTCTCCAAAACTATAACAGATGCAAGCTTGTCCTGTTTGGTGGAGATGATATTTAATAAAATAAGTAGAAATCCACTAAAAGTTTTGTTTGGTTATCTTGCAATCCTGAGATAATCGTCTCCATGCTCCAAATCCATTTTAAAGCCATTTTTAAGGCATTTCGCGCATACATGAAATGAACACATTTTTCTCCAAAACTATAACAGATGCAAGCTTGTCCTGTTTGGTGGAGATGATATTTAATAAAATAAGTAGAAATCCACTAAAAGTTTTGTTTGGTTATCTTGCAATCCCGAGATAATCGTCTCCATGCTCCAAATCCATTTTAAAGCCATTTTTAAGGCATTTCGCGCATACATGAAATGAACACATTTTTCTCCAAAACTATAACAGATGCAAGCTTGTCCTGTTTGGTGGAGATGATATTTAATAAAATAAGTAGAAATCCACTAAAAGTTTTGTTTGGTTATCTTGCAATCCCGAGATAATCGTCTCCATGCTCCAAATCCATTTTAAAGCCATTTTTAAGGCATTTCGCGCATACATGAAATGAACACATTTTTCTCCAAAACTATAACAGATGCAAGCTTGTCCTGTTTGGTGGAGATGATATTTAATAAAATAAGTAGAAATCCACTAAAAGTTTTGTTTGGTTATCTTGCAATCCCGAGATAATCGTCTCCATGCTCCAAATCCATTTTAAAGTCATTTTTAAGGCATTTCGCGCATACATGAAATGAACACATTTTTCTCCAAAACTATAACAGATGCAAGCTTGTCCTGTTTGGTGGAGATGATATTTAATAAAATAAGTAGAAATCCACTAAAAGTTTTGTTTGGTTATCTTGCAATCCCGAGATAATCGTCTCCATGCTCCAAATCCATTTTAAAGCCATTTTTAAGGCATTTCGCGCATACATGAAATGAACACATTTTTCTCCAAAACTATAACAGATGCAAGCTTGTCCTGTTTGGTGGAGATGATATTTAATAAAATAAGTAGAAATCCACTAAAAGTTTTGTTTGGTTATCTTGCAATCCCGAGATAATCGTCTCCATGCTCCAATTCCATTTTAAAGCCATTTTTAAGGCATTTCGCGCATACATGAAATGAACACATTTTTCTCCAAAACTATAACAGATGCAAGCTTGTCCTGTTTGGTGGAGATGATATTTAATAAAATAAGTAGAAATCCACTAAAAGTTTTGTTTGGTTATATTGCAATCCCGAGATAATCGTCTCCATGCTCCAAATCCATTTTAAAGCCATTTTTAAGGCATTTCGCGCATACATGAAATGAACACATTTTTCTCCAAAACTATAACAGATGCAAGCTTGTCCTGTTTGGTGGAGATGATATTTAATAAAATAAGTAGAAATCCACTAAAAGTTTTGTTTGGTTATCTTGCAATCCCGAGATAATCGTCTCCATGCTCCAAATCCATTTTAAAGCCATTTTTAAGGCATTTCGCGCATACATGAAATGAACACATTTTTCTCCAAAACTATAACAGATGCAAGCTTGTCCTGTTTGGTGGAGATGATATTTAATAAAATAAGTAGAAATCCACTAAAAGTTTTGTTTGGTTATCTTGCAATCCCGAGATAATCGTCTCCATGCTCCAAATCCATTTTAAAGCCATTTTTAAGGCATTTCGCGCATACATGAAATGAACACATTTTTCTCCAAAACTATAACTGATGCAAGCTTGTCCTGTTTGGTGGAGATGATATTTAATAAAATAAGTAGAAATCCACTAAAAGTTTTGTTTGGTTATCTTGCAATCCCGAGATAATCGTCTCCATGCTCCAAATCCATTTTAAAAGCCATTTTTAAGGCATTTCGCGCATACATGAAATGAACACATTTTTCTCCAAAACTATAACAGATGCAAGCTTGTCCTGTTTGGTGGAGATGATATTTAATAAAATAAGTAGAAATCCACTAAAAGTTTTGTTTGGTTATCTTGCAATCCCGAGATAATCGTCTCCATGCTCCAAATCCATTTTAAAGCCATTTTTAAGGCATTTCGCGCATACATGAAATGAACACATTTTTCTCCAAAACTATAACAGATGCAAGCTTGTCCTGTTTGGTGGAGATGATATTTAATAAAATAAGTAGAAATCCACTAAAAGTTTTGTTTGGTTATCTTGCAATCCCGAGATAATCGTCTCCATGCTCCAAATCCATTTTAAAGCCATTTTTAAGGCATTTCGCGCATACATGAAATGAACACATTTTTCTCCAAAACTATAACAGATGCAAGCTTGTCCTGTTTGGTGGAGATGATATTTAATAAAATAAGTAGAAATCCACTAAAAGTTTTGTTTGGTTACCTTGCAATCCCGAGATAATCGTCTCCATGCTCCAAATCCATTTTAAAGCCATTTTTAAGGCATTTCGCGCATACATGAAATGAACACATTTTTCTCCAAAACTATAACAGATGCAAGCTTGTCCTGTTTGGTGGAGATGATATTTAATAAAATAAGTAGAAATCCACTAAAAGTTTTGTTTGGTTATATTGCAATCCCGAGATAATCGTCTCCATGCTCCAAATCCATTTTAAAGCCATTTTTAAGGCATTTCGCGCATACATGAAATGAACACATTTTTCTCCAAAACTATAACAGATGCAAGCTTGTCCTGTTTGGTGGAGATGATATTTAATAAAATAAGTAGAAATCCACTAAAAGTTTTGTTTGGTTATCTTGCAATCCCGAGATAATCGTCTCCATGCTCCAAATCCATTTTAAAGCCATTTTTAAGGCATTTCGCGCATACATGAAATGAACACATTTTTCTCCAAAACTATAACAGATGCAAGCTTGTCCTGTTTGGTGGAGATGATATTTAATAAAATAAGTAGAAATCCACTAAAAGTTTTGTTTGGTTATCTTGCAATCCCGAGATAATCGTCTCCATGCTCCAAATCCATTTTAAAGCCATTTTTAACGGCATTTCGCGCATAAATGAAATGAACACATTTTTCTCCAAAACTATAACAGATGCAAGCTTGTCCTGTTTGGTGGAGATGATATTTAATAAAAATAAGTAGAAATCCACTAAAAGTTTTGTTTGGTTATCTTGCAATCCCGAGATAATCGTCTCCATGCTCCAAATCCATTTTAAAGCCATTTTTAAGGCATTTCGCGCATACATGAAATGAACACATTTTTCTCCAAAACTATAACAGATGCAAGCTTGTCCTGTTTGGTGGAGATGATATTTAATAAAATAAGTAGAAATCCACTAAAAGTTTTGTTTGGTTATCTTGCAATCCCGAGATAATCGTCTCCATGCTCCAAATCCATTTTAAAGCCATTTTTAAGGCATTTCGCGCATACATGAAATGAACACATTTTTCTCCAAAACTATAACAGATGCAAGCTTGTCCTGTTTGGTGGAGATGATATTTAATAAAATAAGTAGAAATCCACTAAAAGTTTTGTTTGGTTATCTTGCAATCCCGAGATAATCGTCTCCATGCTCCAAATCCATTTTAAAGCCATTTTTAAGGCATTTCGCGCATACATGAAATGAACACATTTTTCTCCAAAACTATAACAGATGCAAGCTTGTCCTGTTTGGTGGAGATGATATTTAATAAAATAAGTAGAAATCCACTAAAAGTTTTGTTTGGTTATATTGCAATCCCGAGATAATCGTCTCCATGCTCCAAATCCATTTTAAAGCCATTTTTAAGGCATTTCGCGCATACATGAAATGAACACATTTTTCTCCAAAACTATAACAGATGCAAGCTTGTCCTGTTTGGTGGAGATGATATTTAATAAAATAAGTAGAAATCCACTAAAAGTTTTTGTTTGGTTATCTTGCAATCCCGAGATAATCGTCTCCATGCTCCAAATCCATTTTAAAGCCATTTTTAAGGCATTTCGCGCATACATGAAATGAACACATTTTTCTCCAAAACTATAACAGATGCAAGCTTGTCCTGTTTGGTGGAGATGATATTTAATAAAATAAGTAGAAATCCACTAAAAGTTTTGTTTGGTTATCTTGCAATCCCGAGATAATCGTCTCCATGCTCCAAATCCATTTTAAAGCCATTTTTAAGGCATTTCGCGCATACATGAAATGAACACATTTTTCTCCCAAAACTATAACAGATGCAAGCTTGTCCTGTTTGGTGGAGATGATATTTAATAAAATAAGTAGAAATCCACTAAAAGTTTTGTTTGGTTATCTTGCAATCCCGAGATAATCGTCTCCATGCTCCAAATCCATTTTAAAGCCATTTTTAAGGCATTTCGCGCATACATGAAATGAACACATTTTTCTCCAAAACTATAACAGATGCAAGCTTGTCCTGTTTGGTGGAGATGATATTTAATAAAATAAGTAGAAATCCACTAAAAGTTTTGTTTGGTTATCTTGCAATCCCGAGATAATCGTCTCCATGCTCCAAATCCATTTTAAAGCCATTTTTAAGGCATTTCGCGCATACATGAAATGAACACATTTTTCTCCAAAACTATAACAGATGCAAGCTTGTCCTGTTTGGTGGAGATGATATTTAATAAAATAAGTAGAAATCCACTAAAAGTTTTGTTTGGTTATCTTGCAATCCCGAGATAATCGTCTCCATGCTCCAAATTTATTTTAAAGCCATTTTTAAGGCATTTCGCGCATACATGAAATGAACACATTTTTCTCCAAAACTATAACAGATGCAAGCTTGTCCTGTTTGGTGGAGATGATATTTAATAAAATAAGTAGAAATCCACTAAAAGTTTTGTTTGGTTATCTTGCAATCCCGAGATAATCGTCTCCATGCTCCAAATCCATTTTAAAGCCATTTTTAAGGCATTTCGCGCATACATAAAATGAACACATTTTTCTCCAAAACTATAACAGATGCAAGCTTGTCCTGTTTGGTGGAGATAATATTTAATAAAATACGTAGAAATCTACTAAAAGTTTCGTTTGTTTATATTGCCATCCTGAGATAATCGTCTCCATGCTCCAAATCCATTTTAAAGCCATTTCAAAGGCATTTTGCGCATACATGAAATGAACACATTTTTCTCCAAAAACTATAACACATGCAAGCTTGTCCTGTTTGGTGGAGATGATATTTAATAAAATAAGTAGAAATCCACTAAAAGTTTTGTTTGGTTATCTTGCAATCCTGAGATAATCGTCTCCATGCTCCAAATCCATTTTAAAGCCATTTTTAAGGCATTTCGCGCATACATGAAATGAACACATTTTTCTCCAAAACTATAACAGATGCAAGCTTGTCCTGTTTGGTGGAGATGATATTTAATAAAATAAGTAGAAATCCACTAAAAGTTTTGTTTGGTTATATTGCAATCCCGAGATAATCGTCTCCATGCTCCAAATCCATTTTAAAGCCATTTTTTAAGGCATTTCGCGCATACATGAAATGAACACATTTTTCTCCAAAACTATAACAGATGCAAGCTTGTCCTGTTTGGTGGAGATGATATTTAATAAAATAAGTAGAAATCCACTAAAAGTTTTGTTTGGTTATCTTGCAATCCCGAGATAATCGTCTCCATGCTCCAAATCCATTTTAAAGCCATTTTTAAGGCATTTCGCGCATACATGAAATGAACACATTTTTCTCCAAAACTATAACAGATGCAAGCTTGTCCTGTTTGGTGGAGATGATATTTAATAAAATAAGTAGAAATCCACTAAAAGTTTTGTTTGGTTACCTTGCAATCCCGAGATAATCGTCTCCATGCTCCAAATCCATTTTAAAGCCATTTTTAAGGCATTTCGCGCATACATGAAATGAACACATTTTTCTCCAAAACTATAACAGCATGCAAGCTTGTCCTGTTTGGTGGAGATGATATTTAATAAAATAAGTAGAAATCCACTAAAAGTTTTGTTTGGTTATCTTGCAATCCCGAGATAAT